>NC_074685.1:10606314-10808814 GCF_029448725.1 Salvelinus fontinalis
ATAGCCTAACATGGGCTTTTATAACACATAGGTAAGGCAATAGCTATCTACTAGACATTTATACAGTGCTTTTAACTTAACACAAGTCATCATGTATTACACACATGGCACTTTCAAGCAAAGCACAACGCTGGTAATCTGTCCACCTCCATAAAAACTAGTCCCTGCATTGTTCTTTGACAAACACAGAAGGTTGTATATTGAATTCAATAGAAGAAAACAGGGAGAGAGGGAGAGAGATAGACTGCCAGTTCCTTAATGTAGTGATTGGCTACAGACTAACCATTAAGGAACTGGCAGTCTCTCTCTCTGTTTTCTTCTTTTAATTATATGTAGCCTAATATTTAAACTTGATTTCATTTTCATTTTTTTCTCAACAATCTACACAAAATACTCTGTAATGTGAAAGTGGAAGAAAAATTCTAACATTTGTAAAAAATATATGTATGGAAAATATAACAGTAATATATCTTAATTCGATAAGTATTCAAACCTCTGAGTCAATACATGTTAGAATCACCTTTGGCAGCGATTACAGTCTTTCTGGGTAAGTCTCTAAGAGCTTTGCACACTTGGATAACCTGCTGAAAGGTGACTTTGTTTCGCAGTGTCTGTTGGAAAGTTTTCCTCTAGGAATTTGCCGGTGCTTTGTTCTATTCTACTTCTTTTTATCCTAAGAAACTCCCTTGCCAATGACATTAAAAAATATATATATATATTTGAATTTAGAACAAATTCTTATATACAATGATGGCCTACCCCAGACAATTGTGCACTGCCCTATGGGATTCACAATCACAGCCAAATGTGATGGAGCCTGCAGTGACGCCTCCTGCATTCAGATGCAGTGTCTTAGACCACCGCGCCACTCAGGAGCCCCACAACTTCCAGCCACCACCATGCTTGAAAATATGAAGAGTGGTATTCAGTGATGTGTTGTGTTGGATTTGCCCCAAACTCTCTACAGGCTTCCTTCTTTACACTCTGTAATTTTGTTAGTATTCTGGAGTAACTAAAATGTAGTTGATCCGGCCTCGGCTATCTCAAATCACAGCCTTTAAACTGTAATTGTTTTAGAATCACCATTGGCCTCATGGTGAAATCCCTGAACGTATTTCTTCCTCTCTAGCAACTGAGTTAGGATGAGCACCTGTATCTATTTAGTGACTGGGTGTATTAATACATCTTCCAAAGTGTAATTAATAACTGCACCATGCTCAAAGGGATATTCAATGTCTACTTTTTTTACCCATCAACATAACGGGTGCCCTACTTTGTGAGGCATTGGAAAACCTCCCTGATCTTTGGGCCAAATCTGTGTTTGAAATTCACCGCGCGACTGAGAGACCTTACAGATAAGTGTATGCACAGAGATATTATTTTAAAATCATGTTAAACACTATTTTTGCACACAGAGTGAGTCCATGCAACTTATTATGTGACTTGTTAAGCACATTTTTACCCCTGAACTTATTTAGGCTCGCCCCCAAAAAATGCGTTGAATACTTATTGACTCATATTTTCATATTTTGTTAATTTGTAAACATTTCTAAAAACATAATTCCACTTTGACATTATGGTGAAGATCAATGACACACAATCTCAATTTAATCAATTTTTAATTCAGGCCGTAACACAACAAAATGTGGAAAAAGTCAAGAGGTGTGGATACTTTCTGAAGGCACTGTATCTAAAGTGGGCAGTGAAAACACTTGAAATGCATTCATTTGAAATATGTAGTTAGGTATTATATAAGCCAATGGTCATCTATAAGGCATTAATTCAGTGATTTTCTTCTTTGTCTAATATACAGTACCAGTCAAAAGTTTGGGCACACCTACTCATTGAAGGGTTTTTCTTTATTTTTACTATTTTCTACATTGTAGAATAATAGTGAAGACATCAAAACTATGAAATAACACATATGGAATCATGTAGTTAACAAAAAAGTGTTAAACAAATCAAAATATATTTTATATTTGAGATTCTTCAAAGTAGCCACCCTTTGCCTCATGAGGTAGTCACCTGGAATGCATTTCAATTAACAATTGTGCCTTGTTAAAAGTTAATTTTGGGTATTAATTTCCTTCTTAATGCGTTTGAGCATCAGTTGTGTTGTGACAAGGTAGGGGTGGTATACAGAAGATAGCCCTATTTGGTAAAAACCAAGTCGATTTAATGGCAAGAACAGCTCAAATAAGCAAAGAGAAACAACAGTCCATCATTACTTTAAGACATGAAGGTCAGTCAATCCGGAAAATGGGTCTCAATTAAACGTCTCAGACACAAGATGATGCTGGCCGCTCCCGAGGACTGTGGGCTTTCGTTCTCCATGGCCGAAATGAGTAAGACATTTAAGCAAAAAACAGAGATATCCCACCGACCCTTCCACTGACTCTTCCACCATTGCAGTCACGGAGAGCAAGGAGCAGTACGATTTGTCAGTGACACGATGCACCAACCTGACCACCCTCTTCATGATCTCCTACCACAGAGAAGGGGAGACAGTACTGGCAGAGTCCGCTGCAACCAGAACAAACTGTCAGCATTGATTGTAAATTGAACCTATTATCTTGTGTTTATAAGTATTGTCTAAATGTAACTGTGCATTCTGCATAATTCAGTCTTGTCGACTGTAAGAATGAAATACATCAAATCAAATGTATTTTACTGATGAGTACCTCTTTAACTCGTCCCATGTTGACGCTAACCTTATCCCCTCCTCCCACCTCCCTGGCTTGTGTGAAATGGAAATGATATATTGTGGTAATTAGATGAGAAAATATAAGTAGTCCTCCCAGAATGCAACAGTTCTGAGGAGGTTTATTGTTCTAGCTGAAGGTGCTACTCTAGGCTTTGTTTACTTGATCCTGTGTGTGTTTCTGCCTCTTTGGTAATCAGAGGTAGAAAGTCATTAGGATGTTATCACAACTGCGGCCGCCCAGGCCTAGGTGGCCCAGGCCTGACACAGGACGTTAACCCAGCCTGGAAAAGAGAGGACGGAGGGGGAGCGGCGAGGCCTTCACTAGCTCAGCCTCCCAGGCCACACGGCTGGCCAGGTCCAAGGAACATACATCAGAGGAGAGGGGCATCATTACTGGTGCCAACCCTTCTGAAACACTGAAACTAGTGCATCACCAGAGGCGTGGTGGTAATGGTGGTGGTGGTGCATGTGTGTGTGTGTGTGTGTGTGTGTGTGTGTGTGTGTGTGTGTGTGTGTGTGTGTGTGTGTGTGTGTGTGTGTGTGTGTGTGTGTGTGTGTGTGTGTGTGTGTGTGTGTGTGTGTGTGTGGGTGGGTGGGTGGGTGTGTGTGTGTGTGTGTGTGTGACCCACCAAGGGGAATGAAGCCGGGCCACAGAGAACAGAACAAAGCAGGCTGGTCTGTCTGGCCTTTCATGATTAAACCTGCAGAGAGGAAAAAAAATATCAAAGATTTTTGGGGAATGAGAATGAATGAGTGATTTGACCCCTTCTCCTCATCCCCCCTAACGCCCTCTCTGCATCCTCCTCTCTGCGTCACAATAATCATTCAGTTATTTTACCCACTGACTGTGTCCCAGAGAAATCACTCCCAATTATAAGGTGGGAATTCCGAGGTGTGTTTTCCATTAATTCCGAGGTGCAGTCAGAATACCATTAAGTCTCCTGAGATTTCTAGAAAGTCACTTTGCTTTGTTTGTTTTCTTGTTGCTTTTCGTGATTCTATCTCCTACCTCCCTCTTTTCCTCCTTCCCTCCTTTCCTCCCTCCCTCCATCCATCCCTCCCTCCCTTTTCTCTCGTGTCTGTCCCTCCTACCCCATCGCGTGAGTGGCAGCCGTGACACCTTGACCCTGGCTAATTTACCACGACGGCAAATTTTTGGGGGGTGAAATTTTGCCATGGTTTCAGCCTACCTGAGACGCCAGGGTGGCGGCACGGGCTGTGGGGATTTTCTCTTCTCCTTCATCCGCCACACTATGCACACTAGACGCCTCTCCTCTCCCCGACAAGCTACGCTACCGCTTCTCCTCTCCTCCTTTGTTCGACACGCTGGTCAACATGCCTCTCCTCTCTTTTCCTCTCCTCCTCCACCTCCACTCCACTCAAGTCCACTCCTCCTGCTCCTCTCCTCTCCTCTCCTCTCCTCTCCTCTCCTCTCCTCTCCTCTCCTCTCCTCTCCTCTCCTCTCCTCCTTCATCTCCTCCTCCTCCTTCTCCTCCTCTCCTCAAACCATGACCACATGGGGCTGCATCATGTTTGCTGGCCTTCTCACACAATCCCAGTGCTATCGCGTGCAGAGACTGCATTGAGAACATAGCATTTTCACCACACTACCTTACGCATGAGTAGCCCCGGCGAGGGAAGGAGGGGAGAGGGCAGCGAGAGAGGGAGAAAGAGAGAAACTGTCAAAGTAGAGTGATAGCGGAGGAAGAGAGAGAGACAGAGAAAATATAATACACCGAGATGAGGGTGTGGAAATAAGACAGAGAGAGAGAGATGAATTAGTAAACGTAAACAATAAAATATTAACAGTCAACATTACAGTCACAAAAGTTCCAAAATAATAAAGACATTTCAAATGTAATATTATGTCTATATATGTTCCCCATGCCAATAAATCCCTTTAAATTGAAAATGAGAGAGAGACAGGGAGAGAGAGATTTTTATTTTGGAACTTTTGTGAATGTAATGTTGACTGTTAATTTCTTATTGTTAGTTTAACTTTTGTTTATTATCTACTTCACTTGCTTTGGCAATGTAAATATATGTTTCCCATGCCAATAAAGCCCCTTAAATTGAAATTGAAATTTTATTTTCCCTTTTGTACTTGAACTATTTGCACATTGCACATTATAACAGTGTAAATATCCACAAATAGACATTTGAAATGTGTCTATTCCTTTGAAACTTGTGAGTGTAATGTTTACTGTTTATTTTTGATTTGACTTTTGTTTATTATCTATTTCAGTTGTAAATATTCATTTGAATTGAATGAGAGATGGAGAGAGAGAGATGGAGAGAGAGAGATGGAGAGAGAGAGATGAGAGAGAGAAAGATAGAGAGAGAGAGATGGAGAGAGAGAGTGAGATGGAGAGAGAGGTGGAGAGAGGGGGAGAGAGATAGAGAGAGAGATGGAGAGAGGGAGAGAGAAAGATAGAGAGAGAGATGGAGAGAGAGAGTGAGATGGAGAGAGACGGGGGGAGAGAGATAGAGAGAGAGATGGAGAGAAAGATATATAGAGAGAGAGAGAGAGAGAGAGAGAGAGAGAGATGGAGAGAGAGAGATGAGAGAGAGAAAGATAGAGAGAGAGATGGAGAGAGAGAGTGAGATGGAGAGAGAGGTGGAGAGAGGGGGAGAGAGATAGAGAGAGAGATGGAGAGAGGGAGAGAGAAAGATAGAGAGAGAGATGGAGAGAGAGAGTGAGATGGAGAGAGAGGGGGGAGAGAGATAGAGAGAGATGGAGAGAAAGATATAGAGAGAGAGATGGAGAGAGTGAGATGGAGAGAGAGGGGGAGAGAGATAGAGAGAGAAATGGAGAGAGAGAGAGAGAGGTATTATCTCTTACACATACTGTACAGACACACTCACACAGAATACCCTAAGCATGCAAACCCACCTCTTAGTGAGCACACACACACACACTCACACACACACACACACACACACACACACACACACACACACACACACACACACACACACACACACACACACACACACACACACACACACACACACACACACACACACACACACACACACACACACACACACACACACACACACACAATCTCATTTACACTTGACACACTCACTTAGAACATATACATGCAATCCTAAGACGGAACACACACAGACCTACTGTACACTATAGTATGTTATCATAGTCTTGCTCGCATAAACAAATTCAAATGAATGAAGACTTATTACTCACAGAATTAGGGCTTATTCAATCAGATCAAGCGTTAACCGGCAACAGCCGACACCCGCATAGCTGATGTTTCGGAAGTGGAACTGTTTTGGAGCTGTCAAATCGGTGAGCAGCTGCTCTTGTGATCCTTGTAACGAAGCCACACCCGTCCCACTCGTGTTGCAAGTCCAGAAGGAGAACGTGTGGGCTATATAGAAATAATGACGCTCTAATTGAAATCATGAAACAACACAATGAGAGGTGTAGTAGATTTGAGTTGTAGATTACATCCAGTTTTCAAACTTGTAAACCACAATGAATGGGATTTCTCTTCATGTGACTCCATGCAGCCAATGGAAATGTCCGCTTTAGGTACAATGCCATGAGCCACTTGTGGATTTGACAGCTCTAAAGCAGTTCAGCATTGCAGATCTGATTTGAATCGGCCCCTAATTTACCTAGCGTAAAACTGCTGTTTAGGTTAAACATGAGGGACTTTCCATGCAGGTTCCCGTGACACCTGCAGTGAGAATCAAAAGGTGACATACAGACAAACATCAACAAACAAAGGAAACGCAAACAGTGGGGATGGACCTTTGATCAGTATCTCCATTATTAACATCATCATCATCAGTGGTCAGTGGAATGAAAATGTTTTTTATAGTCTACCTGAGAAGCATACTGACTAACACTAACTCATGTCTACACATCACTTCACATGCACCATTAACTGAGGAAAGAGAGTGATCGAGAGAGAGACAGGAAGAGAGAAAGAGAAAGAGAGGGAAAATACATTATCTGCAGACCGCAGTAAAAACGCTTCACTCGAGACATCTTGACTATATGAACTTTAGCTCTGTGTTTCAAGGTAATGCACAGTGTAATGATAATCTATGGTGCCAATCAGGTCATGTATTAAATGTAGGAAGGTGAGTGTTTGGTTTGTCTGATCTCAGTCACCCCTCATCAGCCAGACCTCTACAGCTAGGTCTCGCTCTGTGTGTTTGTGTATGTGTTTGTGTGTGTGTGTGTGTGTTACAGTCTGGACTAGACTCTAGGGTGGCTCTGTTTGTAGTGAGAGGAGGTTTGCATCCCAATTGGAACCCTATTCCAGACATAGTGCACTACTTTTGATAAAAGCCCCATAGGGCACTATGGAAGTAATATGTTGTCATTTGGGACGCACACGAGCTGACACGTCTCCAGGTGGGCTTCCCCTCTGAGGTCAATTTCATTATGGAAACATAGACATACTCTATCATGATGAGAACCCTGCAGCAAAGCAGAAGCCTGTAGCCGGTATGTGTGCGTGCTTGTGTGTTTGTATGTGTGAGCGCGTGCGTGGGTGTTTTAG
Source organism: Salvelinus fontinalis (assembly GCF_029448725.1). Classification (NCBI taxonomy): domain Eukaryota; kingdom Metazoa; phylum Chordata; class Actinopteri; order Salmoniformes; family Salmonidae; genus Salvelinus; species Salvelinus fontinalis. The sequence continues at coordinate 10,613,560 of NC_074685.1, forward strand.
AGGGCGCGCGAGGAAAGATCAACATGACCTCTGTGTTGCTTTCATTTTCAAATGCAATCCCAACATGATTAATGTGTAATATGGGGTAAAGAAGGTAGAATGTGTGGTTTGGGGTAAAGTAGGTAGAATGTGTGGTTTGGGGTAAAGAAGGTAGAATGTGTGGTTTGGGGTAAAAAAGGTAGAATGTTTGGTTTGGGGTAAAGAAGGTAGAATGTCTGGTTTGGGGTAAAGAAGGTAGAATGTGTGGTTTGGGGTAAAGTAGGTAGAATGTGTGGTTTGGGGTAAAGTCGGTAGAATGTGTGGTTTGGGGTAAAAAAAGTATAATGTGTGGTTTGGTGTAAAGTAGGAAGAATGTCTGGTTTGGGGTAAAGTAGGTAGAATGTGTGGTTTGGTGTAAAGTAGGTAAAATGTGTGGTTTGGGTAAAGTAGGTGGAATGTGTGGTTTGGGGTAAAGTAGGTAGAATGTGTGGTTTGGGGTAAAGTCGGTAGAATGTGTGGTTTGGGGTAAAAAAAAGTAGAATGTGTGGTTTGGTGTAAAGTAGGAAGAATGTCTGGTTTGGGGTAAAGTAGGTAGAATGTGTGGTTTGGTGTAAAGTAGGTAGAATGTGTGGTTTGGGTAAAGTAGGTAGAATGTGTGGTTTGGGGTAAAAAAATTAGAATGTGTGGTTTGGTGTAAAGTAGGAAGACTGTCTGGTTTGGGGTAAAGTAGGTAGAATGTGTGGTTTGGGGTAAAGTAGGTAGAATGTGTGGTTTGGGTAAAGTAGGTATAATGTGTGGTTTGGGGTAAAGTAGGTAGAATGTGTGGTTTGGGTAAAAAAGGTAGAATGTGTGGTTTGGTGTAAAAAAAGGTAGAATGTTTGGTTTGTGGTAAAGTAGGGAGAATGTGTGGTTTGGGGTAAAGTAGGTAGAATGTGTGGTTTGGGTAAAACAGGTCGAATGTGTGGTTTGGTGTAAAGTAGGTAGAATGTGTGGTTTGGTGTAAAGTAGGTAGAATGTGTGGTTTGGGGTAAAGTAGGTAGAATGTGTGGTTTGGGGTAAAGTAGGTAGAATGTGTGGTTTGGGTAAAGTAGGTAGAATGTGTGGTTTGGTGTAAAGTAGGTCGAATGTGTGGTTTGGTGTAAAGTAGGTAGAATGTGTGGTTTGGTGTAAAGTAGGTAGAATGTGTGGTTTGGGGTAAAGTAGGTAGAATGCGTGGTCTGGGATAAAGTAGGTAGAATGTGTGGTTTGGGTAAAAAAGGTAGAATGTGTGGTTTGGGGTAAAGAAGGTAGAATTTTGTGGTTTGGGTAAAAAAGGTAGAATGTGTGGTTTGGTGTAAAAAAGGTAGAATGTTTGGTTTGGGGTAAAGTAGGTAGAATGTGTGGTTTGGGTAAAACAGGTCGAATGTGTGGTTTGGTGTAAAGTAGGTAGAATGTGTGGTTTGGGGTAAAGTAGGTAGAATGCGTGGTTTGGGATAAAGTAGGTAGAATGTGTGGTTTGGGTAAAAAAGGTAGAATGTGTGGTTTGGGGTAAAGAATGTAGAATTTTGTGGTTTTGGTAAAAAAGGTAGAATGTGTGGTTTGGTGTAAAGTAGGTAGAATGTGTGGTTTGGGGTAAAGTAGGTAGAATGTGTGGTTTGGGTAAAGTAGGTAGAATGTGTGGTTTGGGGTAAAGTATGTAGAATGTGTGGTTTGGGTAAAAAAGGTAGAATGTGTGGTTTGGTGTAAAAAAGGTACAATGTTTGGTTTGGGGTAAAGTAGGTAGAATGTGTGGTTTGGGTAAAACAGGTTGAATGTGTGGTTTGGTGTAAAGTAGGTAGAATGTGTGGTTTGGGGTAAAGTAGGTAGAATGCGTGGTCTGGGATAAAGTAGGTAGAATGTGTGGTTTGGGTAAAAAAGGTAGAATGTGTGGTTTGGGGTAAAGAATGTAGAATTTTGTGGTTTTGGTAAAAAAGTTAGAATGTGTGGTTTGGTGTAAAAAAGGTAGAATGTGTAGTTTGGTGTAAAGAAGGTAGAATGTGTGGTTTGGGGTAAAGTAGGTAGAATGTGTGGTTTGGGGTAAAAAAAAGTAGAATGTGTGGTTTGGTGTAAAGTAGGAAGAATGTCTGGTTTGGGGTAAAGTAGGTAGAATGTGTTGTTTGGTGTAAAGTAGGTAGAATGTGTGGTTTGGGTAAAGTAGGTAGAATGTGTGGTTTGGGGTAAAACAAAAGTAGAATGTGTGGTTTGGTGTAAAGTAGGAAGAATGTCGGTTTGGGGTAAAGTAGGTAGAATGTGTGGTTTGGGGTAAAGTAGGTAGAATGTGTGGTTTGGGTAAAGTAGGTAGAATGTGTGGTTTGGGGTAAAGTATGTAGAATGTGTGGTTTGGGTAAAAAAGGTAGAATGTGTGGTTTGGTGTAAAAAAGGTAGAATGTTTGGTTTGGGGTAAAGTAGGTAGAATGCGTGGTCTGGGATAAAGTAGGTAGAATGTGTGGTTTGGGTAAAAAAGGTAGAATGTGTGGTTTGGGGTAAAGAAGGTAGAATTTTGTGGTTTGGGTAAAAAAGGTAGAATGTGTGGTTTGGTGTAAAAAAGGTAGAATGTTTGGTTTGGGGTAAAGTAGGTAGAATGTGTGGTTTGGGTAAAACAGGTCGAATGTGTGGTTTGGTGTAAAGTAGGTAGAATGTGTGGTTTGGGGTAAAGTAGGTAGAATGCGTGGTTTGGGATAAAGTAGGTAGAATGTGTGGTTTGGGTAAAAAAGGTAGAATGTGTGGTTTGGGGTAAAGAATGTAGAATTTTGTGGTTTTGGTAAAAAAGGTAGAATGTGTGGTTTGGTGTAAAGTAGGTAGAATGTGTGGTTTGGGGTAAAGTAGGTAGAATGTGTGGTTTGGGTAAAGTAGGTAGAATGTGTGGTTTGGGGTAAAGTATGTAGAATGTGTGGTTTGGGTAAAAAAGGTAGAATGTGTGGTTTGGTGTAAAAAAGGTACAATGTTTGGTTTGGGGTAAAGTAGGTAGAATGTGTGGTTTGGGTAAAACAGGTTGAATGTGTGGTTTGGTGTAAAGTAGGTAGAATGTGTGGTTTGGGGTAAAGTAGGTAGAATGCGTGGTCTGGGATAAAGTAGGTAGAATGTGTGGTTTGGGTAAAAAAGGTAGAATGTGTGGTTTGGGGTAAAGAATGTAGAATTTTGTGGTTTTGGTAAAAAAGTTAGAATGTGTGGTTTGGTGTAAAAAAGGTAGAATTTGTAGTTTGGTGTAAAGAAGGTAGAATGTGTGGTTTGGGGTAAAGTAGGTAGAATGTGTGGTTTGGGGTAAAAAAAAGTAGAATGTGTGGTTTGGTGTAAAGTAGGAAGAATGTCTGGTTTGGGGTAAAGTAGGTAGAATGTGTTGTTTGGTGTAAAGTAGGTAGAATGTGTGGTTTGGGTAAAGTAGGTAGAATGTGTGGTTTGGGGTAAAACAAAAGTAGAATGTGTGGTTTGGTGTAAAGTAGGAAGAATGTCGGTTTGGGGTAAAGTAGGTAGAATGTGTGGTTTGGGGTAAAGTAGGTAGAATGTGTGGTTTGGGTAAAGTAGGTAGAATGTGTGGTTTGGGGTAAAGTATGTAGAATGTGTGGTTTGGGTAAAAAAGGTAGAACGTGTGGTTTGGTGTAAAAAAGGTACAATGTTTGGTTTGGGGTAAAGTAGGTAGAATGTGTGGTTTGGGTAAAACAGGTTGAATGTGTGGTTTGGTGTAAAGTAGGTAGAATGTGTGGTTTGGGGTAAAGTAGGTAGAATGCGTGGTCTGGGATAAAGTAGGTAGAATGTGTGGTTTGGGTAAAAAAGGTAGAATGTGTGGTTTGGGGTAAAGAATGTAGAATTTTGTGGTTTTGGTAAAAAAGTTAGAATGTGTGGTTTGGTGTAAAAAAGGTAGAATGTGTAGTTTGGTGTAAAGAAGGTAGAATGTGTGGTTTGGGGTAAAGTAGGTAGAATGTGTGGTTTGGGGTAAAAAAAAGTAGAATGTGTGGTTTGGTGTAAAGTAGGAAGAATGTCTGGTTTGGGGTAAAGTAGGTAGAATGTGTTGTTTGGTGTAAAGTAGGTAGAATGTGTGGTTTGGGTAAAGTAGGTAGAATGTGTGGTTTGGGGTAAAACAAAAGTAGAATGTGTGGTTTGGTGTAAAGTAGGAAGAATGTCGGTTTGGGGTAAAGTAGGTAGAATGTGTGGTTTGGGGTAAAGTAGGTAGAATGTGTGGTTTGGGTAAAGTAGGTAGAATGTGTGGTTTGGTGTAAAGTAGGTCGAATGTGTGGTTTGGTGTAAAGTAGGTAGAATGTGTGGTTTGGTGTAAAGTAGGTAGAATGTGTGGTTTGGGGTAAAGTAGGTAGAATGCGTGGTCTGGGATAAAGTAGGTAGAATGTGTGGTTTGGGTAAAAAAGGTAGAATGTGTGGTTTGGGGTAAAGAAGGTAGAATTTTGTGGTTTGGGTAAAAAAGGTAGAATGTGTGGTTTGGTGTAAAAAAGGTAGAATGTTTGGTTTGGGGTAAAGTAGGTAGAATGTGTGGTTTGGGTAAAACAGGTCGAATGTGTGGTTTGGTGTAAAGTAGGTAGAATGTGTGGTTTGGGGTAAAGTAGGTAGAATGCGTGGTTTGGGATAAAGTAGGTAGAATGTGTGGTTTGGGTAAAAAAGGTAGAATGTGTGGTTTGGGGTAAAGAATGTAGAATTTTGTGGTTTTGGTAAAAAAGGTAGAATGTGTGGTTTGGTGTAAAGTAGGTAGAATGTGTGGTTTGGGGTAAAGTAGGTAGAATGTGTGGTTTGGGTAAAGTAGGTAGAATGTGTGGTTTGGGGTAAAGTATGTAGAATGTGTGGTTTGGGTAAAAAAGGTAGAATGTGTGGTTTGGTGTAAAAAAGGTACAATGTTTGGTTTGGGGTAAAGTAGGTAGAATGTGTGGTTTGGGTAAAACAGGTTGAATGTGTGGTTTGGTGTAAAGTAGGTAGAATGTGTGGTTTGGGGTAAAGTAGGTAGAATGCGTGGTCTGGGATAAAGTAGGTAGAATGTGTGGTTTGGGTAAAAAAGGTAGAATGTGTGGTTTGGGGTAAAGAATGTAGAATTTTGTGGTTTTGGTAAAAAAGTTAGAATGTGTGGTTTGGTGTAAAAAAGGTAGAATGTGTAGTTTGGTGTAAAGAAGGTAGAATGTGTGGTTTGGGGTAAAGTAGGTAGAATGTGTGGTTTGGGGTAAAAAAAAGTAGAATGTGTGGTTTGGTGTAAAGTAGGAAGAATGTCTGGTTTGGGGTAAAGTAGGTAGAATGTGTTGTTTGGTGTAAAGTAGGTAGAATGTGTGGTTTGGGTAAAGTAGGTAGAATGTGTGGTTTGGGGTAAAACAAAAGTAGAATGTGTGGTTTGGTGTAAAGTAGGAAGAATGTCGGTTTGGGGTAAAGTAGGTAGAATGTGTGGTTTGGGGTAAAGTAGGTAGAATGTGTGGTTTGGGTAAAGTAGGTAGAATGTGTGGTTTGGGGTAAAGTATGTAGAATGTGTGGTTTGGGTAAAAAAGGTAGAATGTGTGGTTTGGTGTAAAAAAGGTAGAATGTTTGGTTTGGGGTAAAGTAGGTAGAATGTGTGGTTTGGGGTAAAGTAGGTAGAATGTGTGGTTTGGGTAAAGTAGGTAGAATGTGTGGTTTGGGGTAAAGTATGTAGAATGTGTGGTTTGGGTAAAAAAGGTAGAATGTGTGGTTTGGTGTAAAAAAGGTACAATGTTTGGTTTGGGGTAAAGTAGGTAGAATGTGTGGTTTGGGTAAAACAGGTCGAATGTGTGGTTTGGTGTAAAGTAGGTAGAATGTGTGGTTTGGGGTAAAGTAGGTAGAATGCGTGGTCTGGGATAAAGTAGGTAGAATGTGTGGTTTGGGTAAAAAAGGTAGAATGTGTGGTTTGGGTTAAAGAATGTAGAATTTTGTGGTTTGGGTAAAAAAGGTAGAATGTGTGGTTTGGTGTAAAAAAGGTAGAATGTGTAGTTTGGGGTAAAGAAGGTAGAATGTGTGGTTTGGGGTAAAGTAGGTAGAATGTGTGGTTTGGGTAAAACAGGTCGAATGTGTGGTTTGGGGTGAAGTAGGTAGAATGTGTGGTTTGGGGTGAAGTACGTAGAATGTGTGGTATGGGTAAAAAAGGTAGAATGTGTGGTTTGGTGTAAAGTAGGTAGAATGTGTGGTTTTCGGTAAAGTAAGTAGAATGTGTGGTTTGGGGTAAAGTAGGTAGAATGTGTGGTTTGGGGTAAAAAAAGGTAGAATGTGTGGTTTGGTGTAAAAAAGGTAGAATGTGTAATTTGGGGTAAAATCAGTAGAATGTGTGGTTTGGGATAAAGTAGGTAGAATGTGTGGTTTGGGGTAAAGTAGGTTGAAAGTGTGGTTTGGGTTAAAGTAGGTAGAATGCATGGTTTGGGATAAAGTAAGATGAACGTGTGGTTTGGGTAAAAAAGGTAGAATGTTTGGTTTGGGGTAAAGTAGGTAGAATGCGTGGTTTGGTGTAAAGTAGGTAGAATGTGTGGTTTGGTGTAAAGTAGGTAGAATGTGTGGTTTTGGGTAAAGTAGGTAGAATGTGTGGTTTTGGGTAAAGTAGGTTGAATGTGTGGATTGGGTTAAAGTAGGTAGAATGCACGGTTTGGGATAAAGTAGGTAGAATGTGTGGTTTGGGGTAAAGTAGGTTGAATGTGTGGTTTGGGGTAAAGTAGGTAGAATGTGTGGTTTGGGGTAAAGTTGATAGAATGTGTGGTTTGGGTAAAAAAGGTAGAATGTGTGGTTTGGTGTAACAAAGGTAGAATGTGTAGTTTGGGGTAAAATCAGTAGAATGTGTGGTTTGGGTTAAAGTAGGTAGAATGTGTGGTTTGGGGTAAAAAAAAGTAGAATGTGTGGTTTGGTGTAAAGTAGGAAGAATGTCTGGTTTGGGGTAAAGTAGGTAGAATGCGTGGTTTGGTGTAAAGTAGGTAGAATGTGTGGTTTGGGTAAAGTAGGTAGAATGTGTGGTTTGGGGTAAAAAAAAGTAGAATGTGTGGTTTGGTGTAAAGTAGGAAGAATGTCTGGTTTGGGGTAAAGTAGGTAGAATGTGTGGTTTGGGGTAAAGTAGGTAGAATGTGTGGTTTGGGTAAAGTAGGTAGAATGTGTGGTTTGGGGTAAAGTATGTAGAATGTGTTGTTTGGGTAAAAAAGGTAGAATGTGTGGTTTGGTGTAAAAAAGGTAGAATGTTTGGTTTGGGGTAAAGTAGGTAGAATGTGTGGTTTGGGGTAAAGTAGGTAGAATGTGTGGTTTGCGTAAAGTAGGTAGAATGTGTGGTTTGGGGTAAAGTATGTAGAATGTGTGGTTTGGGTAAAAAAGGTAGAATGTGTGGTTTGGTGTAAAAAAGGTACAATGTTTGGTTTGGGGTAAAGTAGGTAGAATGTGTGGTTTGGGTAAAACAGGTCGAATGTGTGGTTTGGTGGAAAGTAGGTAGAATGTGTGGTTTGGGGTAAAGTAGGTAGAATGCGTGGTCTGGGATAAAGTAGGTAGAATGTGTGGTTTGGGTAAAAAAGGTAGAATGTGTGGTTTGGGGTAAAGAATGTAGAATTTTGTGGTTTTGGTAAAAAAGGTAGAATGTGTGGTTTGGTGTAAAAAAGGTAGAATGTGTAGTTTGGGGAAAAGAAGGTAGAATGTGTGGTTTGGGGTAAAGTAGGTAGAATGTGTGGTTTGGGGTAAAAAAAAGTAGAATGTGTGGTTTGGTGTAAAGTAGGAAGAATGTCTGGTTTGGGGTAAAGTAGGTAGAATGTGTTGTTTGGTGTAAAGTAGGTAGAATGTGTGGTTTGGGTAAAGTAGGTAGAATGTGTGGTTTGGGGTAAAAAAAGTAGAATGTGTGGTTTGGTGTAAAGTAGGTAGAATGTGTGGTTTGGGGTAAAAAAAAAAGTAGAATGTGTGGTTTGGTGTAAAGTAGGAAGAATGTCTGGTTTGGGGTAAAGTAGGTAGAATGTGTGGTTTGGGGTAAAGTAGGTAGAATGTGTGGTTTGGGTAAAGTAGGTAGAATGTGTGGTTTGGGGTAAAAAAAGTAGAATGTGTGGTTTGGTGTAAAGTAGGAAGAATGTCTGGTTTGGGGTAAAGTAGGTAGAATGTGTGGTTTGGGGTAAAGTAGGTAGAATGTGTGGTTTGGGTAAAGTAGGTAGAATGTGTGGTTTGGGGTAAAGTATGTAGAATGTGTGGTTTGGGTAAAAAAGGTAGAATGTGTGGTTTGGTGTAAAAAAAGTAGAATGTGTGGTTTGGTGTAAAGTAGGAAGAATGTCGGTTTGGGGTAAAGTAGATAGAATGTGTGGTTTGGGGTAAAGTAGGTAGAATGTGTGGTTTGGGGTAAAGTAGGTAGAATGTGTGGTTTGGGTAAAGTAGGTAGAATGTGTGGTTCGGGGTAAAGTATGTAGAATGTGTGGTTTGGGTAAAAAAGGTAGAATGTGTGGTTTGGTGTAAAAAAGGTACAATGTTTGGTTTGGGGTAAAGTAGGTAGAATGTGTGGTTTGGGTAAAACAGGTCGAATGTGTGGTTTGGTGTAAAGTAGGTAGAATGTGTGGTTTGGGGTAAAGTAGGTAGAATGCGTGGTCTGGGATAAAGTAGGTAGAATGTGTGGTTTGGGTAAAAAAGGTAGAATGTGTGGTTTGGGTTAAAGAATGTAGAATTTTGTGGTTTGGGTAAAAAAGGTAGAATGTGTGGTTTGGTGTAAAAAAGGTAGAATGTGTAGTTTGGGGTAAAGAAGGTAGAATGTGTGGTTTGGGGTAAAGTAGGTAGAATGTGTGGTTTGGGGTAAAGTAGGTAGAATGTGTGGTTTGGGTAAAACAGGTCGAATGTGTGGTTTGGGGTAAAGTAGGTAGAATGTGTGGTTTGGGGTAAAGTACGTAGAATGTGTGGTATGGGTAAAAAAGGTAGAATGTGTGGTTTGGTGTAAAGTAGGTAGAATGTGTGGTTTTCGGTAAAGTAGGTAGAATGTGTGGTTTGGGGTAAAGTAGGTAGAATGTGTGGTTTGGGGTAAAAAAAGGTAGAATGTGTGGTTTGGTGTAAAAAAGGTAGAATGTGTAATTTGGGGTAAAATCAGTAGAATGTGTGGTTTGGGATAAAGTAGGTAGAATGTGTGGTTTTGGGTAAAGTAGGTTGAAAGTGTGGTTTGGGTTAAAGTAGGTAGAATGTGTGGTTTGGGGTAAAAAAAGGTAGAATGTGTGGTTTGGTGTAAAAAAGGTAGAATGTGTAATTTGGGGTAAAATCAGTAGAATGTGTGGTTTGGGATAAAGTAGGTAGAATGTGTGGTTTTGGGTAAAGTAGGTTGAAAGTGTGGTTTGGGTTAAAGTAGGTAGAATGCATGGTTTGGGATAAAGTAAGATGAACGTGTGGTTTGGGTAAAAAAGGTAGAATGTTTGGTTTGGGGTAAAGTAGGTAGAATGTGTGGTTTGGTGTAAAGTAGGTAGAATGTGTGGTTTGGTGTAAAGTAGGTAGAATGTGTGGTTTGGGTAAAGTAGGTAGAATGTGTGGTTTTGGGTAAAGTAGGTGAATGTGTGGATTGGGTAAAGTAGGTAGAATGGGTTTGGGATAAAGTAGGTAGAATGTGTGGTTTGGGGTAAAGTAGGTAGAATGTGTGGTTTGGGTAAAACAGGTCGAATGTGTGGTTTGGTGTAAAGTAGGTAGAAAGTGTGGTTTGGGTTAAAGTAGGTAGAATGTGTGGTTTGGGTTAAAGTAGGTAGAATGTGTGGTTTGGGGTAAAGTAGGTAGAATGTGTGGTTTGGGGTAAAGAAGGTAGAATGTGTGGTTTGGGGTAAAGTAGGTAGAATGTGTGGTTTGGGGTAAAGTAGGTAGAATGTGTGGTTTGGGTTAAAGTAGGTAGAATGTGTGGTTTGGGTAAAGTAGGTAGAATGTGTGGTTTGGGTAAAAAAAGTAGAATGTGTGGTTTGGTGTAAAGTAGGAAGAACGTGTGGTTTGGGGTAAAAAAGGTAGAATGTGTGGTTTGGGGTAAAGTAGGTAGAATGTGTGGTTTGGGGTAAAGTAGGTAGAATGTGTGGTTTGGGGTAAAGAAGGTAGAATGTGTGGTTTGGGGTAAAGTAGGTAGAATGTGTGGTTTGGGGTAAAGTAGGTGATGTGTGGTTTGGGTAAAGTAGGTAGCATGGTGGTTTGGGGAAAAGTAGGTAGAATGTGTGGTTTGGGTGTAGAAGAAGAATGGTAGAATGTGTGGTTTGGTGTAAAGTAGGTAGAATGTGTGGTTTGGGGTAAGAGGTAGAAGGTGGTTTGGGGAGAAGTGTGTGGTGGTTGGTGGTAAAGTAGGTAGAATGTGTGGTTTGGGGTAAAGTAGGTAGAATGTGTGGTTTGGGGTAAAGTAGGTAGAATGTGTGGTTTGGGTAAAAAAGGTAGAATGTGTGGTTTGGTGTAAAAAAGGTAGAATGTTTGGTTTGGGGTAAAGTAGGTAGAATGTGTGGTTTGGGGTAAAGTAGGTAGAATGTGTGGTTTGGGGTAAAGTAGGTAGAATGTGTGGTTTGGGTAAAAAAGGTAGAATGTGGGGTTTGGTGTAAAAAAGGTAGAATGTTTGGTTTGGGGTAAAGTAGGTAGAATGTGTGGTTTGGGTAAAAAAGGTAGAATGTGTGGTTTGGGGTAAAGAAGGTAGAATTTTGTGGTTTGGGTAAAAAAGGTAGAATGTGTGGTTTGGTGTAAAAAAGGTAGAATGTGTGGTTTGGGGTAAAGTAGGTAGAATGTGTGGTTTGGGGTAAAGTAGGTAGAATGTGTGGTTTGGGGTAAAGTAGGTAGAATGTGTGGTTTGGGGTAAAGTAGGTAGAATGCGTGGTCTGGGATAAAGTAGGTAGAATGTGTGGTTTGGGTAAAAAAGGTAGAATGTGTGGTTTGGGGTAAAGAAGGTAGAATTTTGTGGTTTGGGTAAAAAAGGTAGAATGTGTGGTTTGGTGTAAAAAAGGTAGAATGTTTGGTCTGGGATAAAGTAGGTAGAATGTGTGGTTTGGGTAAAAAGGTAGAATGTGTGGTTTGGGGTAAAGAAGGTAGAATGTGTGGTTTGGGGTAAAGTAGGTAGAATGTGTGGTTTGGGGTAAAGTCAGGTAGAATGTGTGGTTTGGGGTAAAGTAGGTAGAATGTGTGGTTTGGGGTAAAGTACGTAGAATGTGTGGTATGGGTAAAAAAGGTAGAATGTGTGGTTTGGTGTAAAGTAGGTAGAATGTGTGGTTTTGGGTAAAGTAGGTAGAATGTGTGGTTTGGGGTAAAGTAGGTAGAATGTGTGGTTTGGGGTAAAAAAGGTAGAATGTGTGGTTTGGTGTAAAAAAGGTAGAATGTGTAATTTGGGGTAAAATCAGTAGAATGTGTGGTTTGGGATAAAGTAGGTAGAATGTGTGGTTTGGGGTAAAGTAGGTTGAAAGTGTGGTTTGGGTTAAAGTAGGTAGAATGCATGGTTTGGGATAAAGTAAGATGAACGTGTGGTTTGGGTAAAAAAGGTAGAATGTTTGGTTTGGGGTAAAGTAGGTAGAATGTGTGGTTTGGTGTAAAGTAGGTAGAATGTGTGGTTTGGTGTAAAGTAGGTAGAATGTGTGGTTTTGGGTAAAGTAGGTAGAATGTGTGGTTTTGGGTAAAGTAGGTTGAATGTGTGGATTGGGTTAAAGTAGGTAGAATGCACGGTTTGGGATAAAGTAGGTAGAATGTGTGGTTTGGGGTAAAGTAGGTTGAATGTGTGGTTTGGGGTAAAGTAGGTAGAATGTGTGGTTTGGGGTAAAGTTGATAGAATGTGTGGTTTGGGTAAAAAAGGTAGAATGTGTGGTTTGGTGTAACAAAGGTAGAATGTGTAGTTTGGGGTAAAATCAGTAGAATGTGTGGTTTGGGTTAAAGTAGGTAGAATGTGTGGTTTGGGGTAAAAAAAAGTAGAATGTGTGGTTTGGTGTAAAGTATGAAGAATGTCTGGTTTGGGGTAAAGTAGGTAGAATGTGTTGTTTGGTGTAAAGTAGGTAGAATGTGTGGTTTGGGTAAAGTAGGTAGAATGTGTGGTTTGGGGTAAAAAAAAGTAGAATGTGTGGTTTGGTGTAAAGTAGGAAGAATGTCTGGTTTGGGGTAAAGTAGGTAGAATGTGTGGTTTGGGGTAAAGTAGGTAGAATGTGTGGTTTGGGTAAAGTAGGTAGAATGTGTGGTTTGGGGTAAAGTATGTAGAATGTGTTGTTTGGGTAAAAAAGGTAGAATGTGTGGTTTGGTGTAAAAAAGGTAGAATGTTTGGTTTGGGGTAAAGTAGGTAGAATGTGTGGTTTGGGGTAAAGTAGGTAGAATGTGTGGTTTGGGTAAAGTAGGTAGAATGTGTGGTTTGGGGTAAAGTATGTAGAATGTGTGGTTTGGGTAAAAAAGGTAGAATGTGTGGTTTGGTGTAAAAAAGGTACAATGTTTGGTTTGGGGTAAAGTAGGTAGAATGTGTGGTTTGGGTAAAACAGGTCGAATGTGTGGTTTGGTGGAAAGTAGGTAGAATGTGTGGTTTGGGGTAAAGTAGGTAGAATGCGTGGTCTGGTATAAAGTAGGTAGAATGTGTGGTTTGGGTAAAAAAGGTAGAATGTGTGGTTTGGGGTAAAGAATGTAGAATTTTGTGGTTTTGGTAAAAAAGGTAGAATGTGTGGTTTGGTGTAAAAAGGGTAGAATGTGTAGTTTGGGGAAAAGAAGGTAGAATGTGTGGTTTGGGGTAAAGTAGGTAGAATGTGTGGTTTGGGGTAAAAAAAAGTAGAATGTGTGGTTTGGTGTAAAGTAGGAAGAATGTCTGGTTTGGGGTAAAGTAGGTAGAATGTGTTGTTTGCTGTAAAGTAGGTAGAATGTGTGGTTTGGGTAAAGTAGGTAGAATGTGTGGTTTGGGGTAAAAAAAGTAGAATGTGTGGTTTGGTGTAAAGTAGGTAGAATGTGTGGTTTGGGGTAAAAAAAAAAGTAGAATGTGTGGTTTGGTGTAAAGTAGGAAGAATGTCTGGTTTGGGGTAAAGTAGGTAGAATGTGTTGTTTGGTGTAAAGTAGGAAGAATGTCTGGTTTGGGGTAAAGTAGGTAGAATGTGTTGTTTGCTGTAAAGTAGGTAGAATGTGTGGTTTGGGTAAAGTAGGTAGAATGTGTGGTTTGGGGTAAAAAAAGTAGAATGTGTGGTTTGGTGTAAAGTAGGTAGAATGTGTGGTTTGGGGTAAAGTAGGTAGAATGTGTGGTTTGGTGTAAAGTAGGTAGAATGTGTGGTTTGGGTAAAGTAGGTAGAATGTGTGGTTTGGGGTAAAAAAAAAGTAGAATGTGTGGTTTGGTGTAAAGTAGGAAGAATGTCGGTTTGGGGTAAAGTAGATAGAATGTGTGGTTTGGGGTAAAGTAGGTAGAATGTGTGGTTTGGGTAAAGTAGGTAGAATGTGTGGTTTGGGGTAAAGTATGTAGAATGTGTGGTTTGGGTAAAAAAGGTAGAATGTGTGGTTTGGTGTAAAAAAGGTAGAATGTTTGGTTTGGGGTAAAGTAGGTAGAATGTGTGGTTTGGGGTAAAGTAGGTAGAATGTGTGGTTTGGGTAAAGTAGGTAGAATGTGTGGTTTGGGGTAAAGTATGTAGAATGTGTGGTTTGGGTAAAAAAGGTAGAATGTGTGGTTTGGTGTAAAAAAGGTACAATGTTTGGTTTGGGGTAAAGTAGGTAGAATGTGTGGTTTGGGTAAAACAGGTCGAATGTGTGGTTTGGTGTAAAGTAGGTAGAATGTGTGGTTTGGGGTAAAGTAGGTAGAATGCGTGGTCTGGGATAAAGTAGGTAGAATGTGTGGTTTGGGTAAAAAAGGTAGAATGTGTGGTTTGGGTTAAAGAATGTAGAATTTTGTGGTTTGGGTAAAAAAGGTAGAATGTGTGGTTTGGTGTAAAAAAGGTAGAATGTGTAGTTTGGGGTAAAGAAGGTAGAATGTGTGGTTTGGGGTAAAGTAGGTAGAATGTGTGGTTTGGGGTAAAGTAGGTAGAATGTGTGGTTTGGGTAAAACAGGTCGAATGTGTGGTTTGGGGTAAAGTAGGTAGAATGTGTGGTTTGGGGTAAAGTACGTAGAATGTGTGGTATGGGTAAAAAAGGTAGAATGTGTGGTTTGGTGTAAAGTAGGTAGAATGTGTGGTTTTCGGTAAAGTAGGTAGAATGTGTGGTTTGGGGTAAAGTAGGTAGAATGTGTGGTTTGGGGTAAAAAAAGGTAGAATGTGTGGTTTGGTGTAAAAAAGGTAGAATGTGTAATTTGGGGTAAAATCAGTAGAATGTGTGGTTTGGGATAAAGTAGGTAGAATGTGTGGTTTGGGGTAAAGTAGGTTGAAAGTGTGGTTTGGGTTAAAGTAGGTAGAATGCATGGTTTGGGATAAAGTAAGATGAACGTGTGGTTTGGGTAAAAAAGGTAGAATGTTTGGTTTGGGGTAAAGTAGGTAGAATGTGTGGTTTGGTGTAAAGTAGGTAGAATGTGTGGTTTGGTGTAAAGTAGGTAGAATGTGTGGTTTTGGGTAAAGTAGGTAGAATGTGTGGTTTTGGGTAAAGTAGGTTGAATGTGTGGATTGGGTTAAAGTAGGTAGAATGCACGGTTTGGGATAAAGTAGGTAGAATGTGTGGTTTGGGGTAAAGTAGGTAGAATGTGTGGTTTGGGTAAAACAGGTCGAATGTGTGGTTTGGTGTAAAGTATGTAGAAAGTGTGGTTTGGGTTAAAGTAGGTAGAATGTGTGGTTTGGGTTAAAGTAGGTAGAATGTGTGGTTTGGGGTAAAGTAGGTAGAATGTGTAGTTCGGGGTAAAGTAGGTAGAATGTGTAGTTTGGGGTAAAGTAGGTAGTATGTGTGGTTTGGGTTAAAGTAGGTAGAATGTGTGGTTTGGGTTAAAGTAGGTAGAATGTGTGGTCTTGGGTAAAGTAGGTAGAATGTGTGGTTTGGGTAAAAAAAGTAGAATGTGTGGTTTGGTGTAAAGTAGGAAGAACGTGTGGTTTGGGGTAAAAAAGGTAGAATGTGTAGTTTGGGGTAAAGTAGGTAGAATTTGTGGTTTGGGGTAAAGTAGGTAGAATGTGTGGTTTGGGGTAAAGAAGGTAGAATGTGTGGTTTGGGGTAAAGTAGGTAGAATGTGTGGTTTGGGGTAAAGTAGGTTGATTGTGTGGTTTGGGTTAAAGTAGGTAGCATGCGTGGTTTGGGGTAAAGTAGGTAGAATGTGTGGTTTGGTGTAAAGTAGAATGAACGTGTGGTGTGGGGGTAAAGTTGGTAGAATATGTGGTTTGGTGTAAAGTAGGTAGAATGTGTGGTTTGGGGTGAAATAGGTAGAATGTGTGGTTTGTGGTAAAGTAGGTTGAACGTGTCGTTTGGGTTATGGTAGGTAGAATGCATGGTTTGGGGTAAAGTAGGTAGAATGTGTGGTTTGGGGTAAAGTAGGTAGAATGTGTGGTTTGGGGTAAAGTAGGTAGAATGTGTGGTTTGGGTAAAAAAGGTAGAATGTGTGGTTTGGTGTAAAAAAGGTAGAATGTTTGGTTTGGGGTAAAGTAGCTAGAATGTGTGGTTTGGGGTAAAGTAGGTAGAATGTGTGGTTTGGGGTAAAGTAGGTAGAATGTGTGGTTTGGGTAAAAAAGGTAGAATGTGGGGTTTGGTGTAAAAAAGGTAGAATGTTTGGTTTGGGGTAAAGTAGGTAGAATGTGTGGTTTGGGTAAAAAAGGTAGAATGTGTGGTTTGGGGTAAAGAAGGTAGAATTTTGTGGTTTGGGTAAAAAAGGTAGAATGTGTGGTTTGGTGTAAAAAAGGTAGAATGTGTAGTTTGGGGTAAAGAAGGTAGAATGTGTTGTTTGGGGTAAAGTAGGTAAAATGTGTGGTTTGGGGTAAAGTAGGTAGAATGTGTGGTTTGGGTAAAAAAGGTAGAATGTGTGGTTTGGGGTAAAGAAGAAAGAATTTTGTGGTTTGGGTAAAAAAGGTAGAATGTGTGGTTTGGTGTAAAAAAGGTAGAATGTTTGGTCTGGGATAAAGTAGGTAGAATGTGTGGTTTGGGTAAAAAAGGTAGAATGTGTTGTTTGGGGTAAAGAAGGTAGAATTTTGTGGTTTGGGTAAAAAAGGTAGAATGTGTGGTTTGGTGTAAAAAAGGTAGAATGTTTGGTCTGGGATAAAGTAGGTAGAATGTGTGGTTTGGGTAAAAAGGTAGAATGTGTGGTTTGGGGTAAAGAAGGTAGAATGTGTGGTTTTGGGTAAAGTAGGTAGAATGTGTGGTTTGGGGTAAAGTCGGTAGAATGTGTGGTTTGGGGTAAAGTAGGTAGAATGAGTGGTTTGGGGTAAAGTACGTAGAATGTGTGGTATGGGTAAAAAAGGTAGAATGTGCTGTTTGGTGTAAAGTAGTTAGAATGTGTGGTTTTGGGTAAAGTAGGTAGAATGTGTGGTTTGGGGTAAAGTAGGTAGAATGTGTGGTTTGGGGCAAAAAAGGTAGAATGTGTGGTTTGGTGTAAAAAAGGTAGAATGTGTAATTTGGGGTAAAATCAGTAGAATGTGTGGTTTGGGATAAAGTAGGTAGAATGTGTGGTTTGGGGTAAAGTAGGTTGAAAGTGTGGTTTGGGTTAAAGTAGGTAGAATGCATGGTTTGGGATAAAGTAAGATGAACGTGTGGTTTGGGTAAAAAAGGTAGAATGTTTGGTTTGGGGTAAAGTAGGTAGAATGTGTGGTTTGGTGTAAAGTAGATAGAATGTGTGGTTTGGTGTAAAGTAGGTAGAATGTGTGGTTTTGGGTAAAGTAGGTAGAATGTGTGGTTTTGGGTAAAGTAGGTTGAATGTGTGGATTGGGTTAAAGTAGGTAGAATGCACGGTTGGGATAAAGTAGGTAGAATGTGTGGTTTGGGGTAAAGTAGGTAGAATGTGTGGTTTGGGTAAAAAGTCGAATGTGTGGTTTGGGTAAAGGTAGAATGTGTGGTTTGGGTAAAAGGTAGAATGTGTGTTTGGGTAAAGAGGTAGAATGTGTGGTTTGGGGTAAAGTAGGTAGAATGTGTGGTTTGGGGTAAAGTAGGTAGAATGTGTGGTTTGGGTAAAAAGGTAGAATGTGTGGTTTGGGGTAAAGTAGGTAGAATGTGTGGTTTGGGGTAAAGTAGGTAGAATGTGTGGTTTGGGTAAAAAAGGTAGAATGTGTGGTTTGGTGTAAAGAAGGTAGAATGTGTGGTTTGGGGTAAAGTAGGTAGAATGTGTGGTTTGGGGTAAAGTAGGTAGAATGTGTGGTTTGGGGTAAAGTAGGTAGAATGTGTGGTTTGGGGTAAAGTACGTAGAATGTGTGGTTTGGGTAAAAAAGGTAGAATGTGTGGTTTGGTGTAAAGTAGGTAGAATGTGTGGTTTTGGGTAAAGTAGGTAGAATGTGTGGTTTGGGGTAAAGTAGGTAGAATGTGTGGTTTGGGGTAAAAAAGGTAGAATGTGTGGTTTGGTGTAAAAAAGGTAGAATGTGTAATTTGGGGTAAAATCAGTAGAATGTGTGGTTTGGGATAAAGTAGGTAGAATGTGTGGTTTGGGGTAAAGTAGGTTGAAAGTGTGGTTTGGGTTAAAGTAGGTAGAATGCATGGTTTGGGATAAAGTAAGATGAACGTGTGGTTTGGGTAAAAAAGGTAGAATGTTTGGTTTGGGGTAAAGTAGGTAGAATGTGTGGTTTGGTGTAAAGTAGGTAGAATGTGTGGTTTGGTGTAAAGTAGGTAGAATGTGTGGTTTTGGGTAAAGTAGGTAGAATGTGTGGTTTTGGGTAAAGTAGGTTGAATGTGTGGATTGGGTTAAAGTAGGTAGAATGCACGGTTTGGGATAAAGTAGGTAGAATGTGTGGTTTGGGGTAAAGTAGGTAGAATGTGTGGTTTGGGTAAAACAGGTCGAATGTGTGGTTTGGTGTAAAGTATGTAGAATGTGTGGTTTGGGTTAAAGTAGGTAGAATGTGTTTTTTGGGTTAAAGTAGGTAGAATGTGTGGTTTGGGGTAAAGTAGGTAGAATGTGTAGTTTGGGGTAAAGTAGATAGAATGTGTAGTTTGGGGTAAAGTAGGTAGAATGTGTGGTTTGGGTTAAAGTAGGTAGAATGTGTGGTTTGGGGTAAAGTAGGTAGAATATGTGGTTTGGGTAAAAAAGGTAGAATGTGTGGTTTGGTGTAAAAAGGTAGAATGTGTGGTTTGGGATAAAGTAGGTAGAATGTGTGGTTTGGGGTAAAGAAGGTAGAATGTGTGGTTTGGGGTAAAGTAGGTAGAATGTGTGGTTTGGGGTAAAGTAGGTTTATTGTGTGGTTTGGGTTAAAGTAGGTAGCATGCGTGGTTTGGGGTAAAGTAGGTAGAATGTGTGGTTTGGTGTAAAGTAGAATGAACGTGTGGTGTGGGGGTAAAGTTGGTAGAATATGTGGTTTGGTGTAAAGTAGGTAGAATGTGTGGTTTGGGGTGAAGTAGGTAGAATGTGTGGTTTGTGTAAAGTAGGTTGAACGTGTCGTTTGGGTTATGGTAGGTAGAATGCATGGTTTGGGGTAAAGTAGGTAGAATGTGTGGTTTGGGGTAAAGTAGGTAGAATGTGTGGTTTGGGGTAAAGTAGGTAGAATGTGTGGTTTGGGTAAAAAAGGTAGAATGTGTGGTTTGGTGTAAAAAAGGTAGAATGTTTGGTTTGGGGTAAAGTAGCTAGAATGTGTGGTTTGGGGTAAAGTAGGTAGAATGTGTGGTTTGGGGTAAAGTAGGTAGAATGTGTGGTTTGGGTAAAAAAGGTAGAATGTGGGGTTTGGTGTAAAAAAGGTAGAATGTTTGGTTTGGGGTAAAGTAGGTAGAATGTGTGGTTTGGGTAAAAAAGGTAGAATGTGTGGTTTGGGGTAAAGAAGGTAGAATTTTGTGGTTTGGGTAAAAAAGGTAGAATGTGTGGTTTGGTGTAAAAAAGGTAGAATGTGTAGTTTGGGGTAAAGAAGGTAGAATGTGTGGTTTGGGGTAAAGTAGGTAGAATGTGTGGTTTGGGGTAAAGTAGGTAGAATGTGTGGTTTGGGTAAAAGGTAGAATGTGTGGTTTGGGGTAAAGTAGGAAGAATGTGTGGTTTGGGTAAAAAAGGTAGAATGTGTGGTTTGGTGTAAAAAGGTAGAATGTTTGGTCTGGGTAAAGTAGGTAGAATGTGTGGTTTGGGTAAAAGGTAGAATGTGTGGTTTGGGGTAAAGAAGGTAGAATGTGTGGTTTGGGGTAAAGTAGGTAGAATGTGTGGTTTGGGGTAAAGTGGTAGAATGTGTGGTTTGGGTAAAAGGTAGAATGGTGGTTTGGGGTAAGAGTAGAATGTGTGGTATGGGTAAAAAAGGTAGAATGTGCTGGTTTGGTGTAAAGTAGTTAGAATGTGTGGTTTTGGGTAAAGTAGGTAGAATGTGTGGTTTGGGGTAAAGTAGGTAGAATGTGTGGTTTGGCGTAAAAAAGGTAGAATGTGTGGTTTGGTGTAAAAAAGGTAGAATGTGTGGTTTGGGGTAAAGAAGAAAGAATTTTGTGGTTTGGGTAAAAAAGGTAGAATGTGTGGTTTGGTGTAAAAAAGGTAGAATGTTTGGTCTGGGATAAAGTAGGTAGAATGTGTGGTTTGGGTAAAAAAGGTAGAATGTGTTGTTTGGGGTAAAGAAGGTAGAATTTTGTGGTTTGGGTAAAAAAGGTAGAATGTGTGGTTTGGTGTAAAAAAGGTAGAATGTTTGGTCTGGGATAAAGTAGGTAGAATGTGTGGTTTGGGTAAAAAGGTAGAATGTGTGGTTTGGGGTAAAGAAGGTAGAATGTGTGGTTTTGGGTAAAGTAGGTAGAATGTGTGGTTTGGGGTAAAGTCGGTAGAATGTGTGGTTTGGGGTAAAGTAGGTAGAATGAGTGGTTTGGGGTAAAGTACGTAGAATGTGTGGTATGGGTAAAAAAGGTAGAATGTGCTGTTTGGTGTAAAGTAGTTAGAATGTGTGGTTTTGGGTAAAGTAGGTAGAATGTGTGGTTTGGGGTAAAGTAGGTAGAATGTGTGGTTTGGGGTAAAAAAGGTAGAATGTGTGGTTTGGTGTAAAAAAGGTAGAATGTGTAATTTGGGGTAAAATCAGTAGAATGTGTGGTTTGGGATAAAGTAGGTAGAATGTGTGGTTTGGGGTAAAGTAGGTTGAAAGTGTGGTTTGGGTTAAAGTAGGTAGAATGCATGGTTTGGGATAAAGTAAGATGAACGTGTGGTTTGGGTAAAAAAGGTAGAATGTTTGGTTTGGGGTAAAGTAGGTAGAATGTGTGGTTTGGTGTAAAGTAGATAGAATGTGTGGTTTGGTGTAAAGTAGGTAGAATGTGTGGTTTTGGGTAAAGTAGGTAGAATGTGTGGTTTTGGGTAAAGTAGGTTGAATGTGTGGATTGGGTTAAAGTAGGTAGAATGCACGGTTTGGGATAAAGTAGGTAGAACGTGTGGTTTGGGGTAAAGTAGGTACCATGTGTGGTTTGGGTAAAACAGGTCGAATGTGTGGTTTGGTGTAAAGTATGTAGAATGTGTGGTTTGGGTTAAAGTAGGTAGAATGTGTTTTTTGGGATAAAGTAGGTAGAATGTGTGGTTTGGGGTAAAGTAGGTAGAATGTGTAGTTTGGGGTAAAGTAGATAGAATGTGTAGTTTGGGGTAAAGTAGGTAGAATGTGTGGTTTGGGTTAAAGTAGGTAGAATGTGTGGTTTGGGGTAAAGTAGGTAGAATATGTGGTTTGGGTAAAAAAGGTAGAATGTGTGGTTTGGTGTAAAAAAGGTAGAATGCGTGGTCTGGGATAAAGTAGGTAGAATGTGTGGTTTGGGGTAAAGTCGGTAGAATGTGTGGTTTGGGGTAAAGTAGGTAGAATGAGTGGTTTGGGGTAAAGTACGTAGAATGTGTGGTATGGGTAAAAAAGGTAGAATGTGCTGTTTGGTGTAAAGTAGTTAGAATGTGTGGTTTTGGGTAAAGTAGGTAGAATGTGTGGTTTGGGGTAAAGTAGGTAGAATGTGTGGTTTGGGGTAAAAAAGGTAGAATGTGTGGTTTGGTGTAAAAAAGGTAGAATGTGTAAGTTGGGGTAAAATCAGTAGAATGTGTGGTTTGGGATAAAGTAGGTAGAATGTGTGGTTTGGGGTAAAGTAGGTTGAAAGTGTGGTTTGGGTTAAAGTAGGTAGAATGCATGGTTTGGGATAAAGTAAGATGAACGTGTGGTTTGGGTAAAAAAGGTAGAATGTTTGGTTTGGGGTAAAGTAGGTAGAATGTGTGGTTTGGTGTAAAGTAGATAGAATGTGTGGTTTGGTGTAAAGTAGGTAGAATGTGTGGTTTTGGGTAAAGTAGGTAGAATGTGTGGTTTTGGGTAAAGTAGGTTGAATGTGTGGATTGGGTTAAAGTAGGTAGAATGCACGGAATGGGATAAAGTAGGTAGAATGTGTGGTTTGGGGTAAAGTAGGTAGAATGTGTGGTTTGGGTAAAACAGGTCGAATGTGTGGTTTGGTGTAAAGTATGTAGAATGTGTGGTTTGGGTTAAAGTAGGTAGAATGTGTTTTTTGGGTTAAAGTAGGTAGAATGTGTGGTTTGGGGTAAAGTAGGTAGAATGTGTAGTTTGGGGTAAAGTAGATAGAATGTGTAGTTTGGGGTAAAGTAGGTAGAATGTGTGGTTTGGGTTAAAGTAGGTAGAATGTGTGGTTTGGGGTAAA
This sequence comes from Salvelinus fontinalis, assembly GCF_029448725.1. NCBI lineage: Eukaryota > Metazoa > Chordata > Actinopteri > Salmoniformes > Salmonidae > Salvelinus > Salvelinus fontinalis. Next base: position 10,635,064 of record NC_074685.1, read on the forward strand.
GTAGGTAGAATATGTGGTTTGGGTAAAAAAGGTAGAATGTGTGGTTTGGTGTAAAAAAGGTAGAATGCGTGGTCTGGGATAAAGTAGGTAGAATGTGTGGTTTGGGGTAAAGAAGGTAGAATGTGTGGTTTGGGGTAAAGTAGGTAGAATGTGTGGTTTGGGGTAAAGTAGGTTTATTGTGTGGTTTGGGTTAAAGTAGGTAGCATGCGTGGTTTGGGGTAAAGTAGGTAGAATGTGTGGTTTGGTGTAAAGTAGAATGAACGTGTGGTGTGGGGGTAAAGTTGGTAGAATATGTGGTTTGGTGTAAAGTAGGTAGAATGTGTGGTTTGGGGTGAAGTAGGTAGAATGTGTGGTTTGTTGTAAAGTAGGTTGAACGTGTCGTTTGGGTTATGGTAGGTAGAATGCATGGTTTGGGGTAAAGTAGGTAGAATGTGTGGTTTGGGGTAAAGTAGGTAGAATGTGTGGTTTGGGGTAAAGTAGGTAGAATGTGTGGTTTGGGTAAAAAAGGTAGAATGTGTGGTTTGGTGTAAAAAAGGTAGAATGTTTGGTTTGGGGTAAAGTAGCTAGAATGTGTGGTTTGGGGTAAAGTAGGTAGAATGTGTGGTTTGGGGTAATGTAGGTAGAATGTGTGGTTTGGGTAAAAAAGGTAGAATGTGGGGTTTGGTGTAAAAAAGGTAGAATGTTTGGTTTGGGGTAAAGTAGGTAGAATGTGTGGTTTGGGTAAAAAAGGTAGAATGTGTGGTTTGGGGTAAAGAAGGTAGAATTTTGTGGTTTGGGTAAAAAAGGTAGAATGTGTGGTTTGGTGTAAAAAAGGTAGAATGTGTAGTTTGGGGTAAAGAAGGTAGAATGTGTTGTTTGGGGTAAAGTAGGTAGAATGTGTGGTTTGGGGTAAAGTAGGTAGAATGTGTGGTTTGGGTAAAAAAGGTAGAATGTGTGGTTTGGGGTAAAGAAGAAAGAATTTTGTGGTTTGGGTAAAAAAGGTAGAATGTGTGGTTTGGTGTGAAAAAGGTAGAATGTTTGGTCTGGGATAAAGTAGGTAGAATGTGTGGTTTGGGTAAAAAAGGTAGAATGTGTGGTTTGGGGTAAAGAAGGTAGAATGTGTGGTTTGGGGTAAAGTAGGTAGAATGTGTGGTTTGGGGTAAAGTCGGTAGAATGTGTGGTTTGGGGTAAAGTAGGTAGAATGAGTGGTTTGGGGTAAAGTACGTAGAATGTGTGGTATGGGTAAAAAAGGTAGAATGTGCTGTTTGGTGTAAAGTAGTTAGAATGTGTGGTTTTGGGTAAAGTAGGTAGAATGTGTGGTTTGGGGTAAAGTAGGTAGAATGTGTGGTTTGGGGCAAAAAAGGTAGAATGTGTGGTTTGGTGTAAAAAAGGTAGAATGTGTAATTTGGGGTAAAATCAGTAGAATGTGTGGTTTGGGATAAAGTAGGTAGAATGTGTGGTTTGGGGTAAAGTAGGTTGAAAGTGTGGTTTGGGTTAAAGTAGGTAGAATGCATGGTTTGGGATAAAGTAAGATGAACGTGTGGTTTGGGTAAAAAAGGTAGAATGTTTGGTTTGGGGTAAAGTAGGTAGAATGTGTGGTTTGGTGTAAAGTAGATAGAATGTGTGGTTTGGTGTAAAGTAGGTAGAATGTGTGGTTTTGGGTAAAGTAGGTAGAATGTGTGGTTTTGGGTAAAGTAGGTTGAATGTGTGGATTGGGTTAAAGTAGGTAGAATGCACGGAATGGGATAAAGTAGGTAGAATGTGTGGTTTGGGGTAAAGTAGGTAGAATGTGTGGTTTGGTGTAAAGTATGTAGAATGTGTGGTTTGGGTTAAAGTAGGTAGAATGTGTTTTTTGGGTTAAAGTAGGTAGAATGTGTGGTTTGGGGTAAAGTAGGTAGAATGTGTAGTTTGGGGTAAAGTAGATAGAATGTGTAGTTTGGGGTAAAGTAGGTAGAATGTGTGGTTTGGGTTAAAGTAGGTAGAATGTGTGGTTTGGGGTAAAGTAGGTAGAATATGTGGTTTGGGTAAAAAAGGTAGAATGTGTGGTTTGGTGTAAAAAAGGTAGAATGCGTTGTCTGGGATAAAGTAGGTAGAATGTGTGGTTTGGGTAAAAAAGGTAGAATGTGTGGTTTGGTGTAAAGTAGGAAGAACGTGTGGTTTGGGGTAAAAAAGGTAGAATGTGTAGTTTGGGGTAAAGTAGGTAGAATTTGTGGTTTGGGGTAAAGTAGGTAGAATGTGTGGTTTGGGGTAAAGAAGTTAGAATGTGTGATTTGGGGTAAAGTAGGTAGAATGTGTGGTTTGGGGTAAAGTAGGTTGATTGTGTGGTTTGGGTTAAAGTAGGTAGCATGCGTGGTTTGGGGTAAAGTAGGTAGAATGTGTGGTTTGGTGTAAAGTAGAATGAACGTGTGGTGTGGGGGGAAAGTTGCTAGAATATGTGGTTTGGTGTAAAGTAGGTAGAATGTGTGGTTTGGGGTGAAGTAGGTAGAATGTGTGGTTTGTGGTAAAGTAGGTTGAATGTGTCGTTTGGGTTATGGTAGGTAGAATGCATGGTTTGGGGTAAAGTAGGTAGAATGTGTGGTTTGGGGTAAAGTAGGTAGAATGTGTGGTTTGGGGTAAAGTAGGTAGAATGTGTGGTTTGGGTAAAAAAGGTAGCATATGTAGTTTGGGGTAAAGAAGGTAGAATGTGTGGTTTGGGTAAAAAAGGTAGAATGTGTGGTTTGGTTAAAAGTAGATAGAATGTCTGGTTTTGGGTAAAGTAGGTAGAATGTGTGGTTTGGGGTAAAGTAGTTAGAATGTGTGGTTTGGGTAAAGTAGGTAGAATGTGTGGTTTGGGGTAAAGTAGGTAGAATGTGTGGTTTGGGTAAAAAAGGTAGAATGTGTGGTTTGGTGTAAAAAAGGTAGAATGTTTGGTTTGGGGTAAAGTAGGTAGAATGTGTGGTTTGGGGTAAAGAACGTAGAATGTGTGGTTTGGGGTAAAGTAGGTAGAATGTGTGGTTTGGGATAAAGTAGGTAGAATGTGTGGTTTGGGTAAAAAAGGTAGAATGTGTGGTTTGGGGTAAAGAAGAAAGAATTTTGTGGTTTGGGTAAAAAAGGTAGAATGTGTGGTTTGGTGTAAAAAAGGTAGAATGTTTGGTCTGGGATAAAGTAGGTAGAATGTGTGGTTTGGGTAAAAAAGGTAGAATGTGTGGTTTGGGGTAAAGAAGGTAGAATTTTGTGGTTTGGGTAAAAAAGGTAGAATGTGTGGTTTGGTGTAAAAAAGGTAGAATGTGTTGTTTGGAGAAAAGAAGGTAGAATGTGTGGTTTGGGGTAAAGTAGGTAGAATGTGTGGTTTGGGGTAAAGTAGGTAGAATGTGTGGTTTGGGGTAAAGTCGGTAGAATGTGTGGTTTGGGGTAAAGTAGGTAGAATGAGTGGTTTGGGGTAAAGTACGTAGAATGTGTGGTATGGGTAAAAAAGGTAGAATGTGTGGTTTGGTGTAAAGTTGGTAGAATGTGTGGTTTTGGGTAAAGTAGGTAGAATGTGTGGTTTGGGGTAAAGTAGGTAGAATTTGTGGTTTGGGTAAAAAAGGTATAATGTGTAGTTTGGGGTAAAATCAGTAGAATGTGTGGTTTGGGTTAAAGTAGGTAGAATGCATGGTTTGGGATAAAGTAAGATGAACGTGTGGTTTGGGTAAAAAAGGTAGAATGTTTGGTTTGGGGTAAAGTAGGTAGAATGTGTGGTTTGGTGTAAAGTAGGTAGAATGTGTGGTTTGGTGTAAAGTAGGTAGAATGTGTGGTTTTGGGTAAAGTAGGTAGAATGTGTGGTTTTGGGTAAAGTAGGTTGAATGTGTGGTTTGGGTTAAAGTAGGTAGAATGCATGGTTTGGGATAAAGTAGGTAGAATGTGTGGTTTGGGGTAAAGTATGTAGAATGTGTGGTTTGGGTAAAACAGGTCGAATGTGTGGTTTGGTGTAAAGTATGTAGAATGTGTGGTTTGGGTTAAAGTAGATAGAATGTGTGGTTTGGGGTAAAGTAGGTAGAATGTGTGGTTTGGGTTAAAGTAGGTAGAATGTGTGGTTTGGGGTAAAGTAGGTAGAATGTGTGGTTTGGGTAAAAAAGGTAGAATGTGTGGTTTGGTGTAAAAAAGGTAGAATGTGTGGTTTGGGCTAAAGTAGGTAGAATGTGTGGTTTGGGTAAAACAGGTCGAATGTGTGGTTTGGTGTAAAGTAGGTAGAATGTGTGGTTTGGGGTAAAGTAGGTAGAATGCGTGGTCTGGGATAAAGTAGGTAGAATGTGTGGTTTGGGTAAAAAAGGTAGAATGTGTGGTTTGGTGTAAAGTAGGAGGAACGTGTGGTTTGGGGTAAAAAAAGGTAGAATGTGTAGTTTGGGGTAAAGAAGGTAGAATTTGTGGTTTGGGGTAAAGTAGGTAGAATGTGTGGTTTGGGGTAAAGAAGGGAGAATGTGTCGTTTGGGGTAAAGTAGGTAGAATGTGTGGTTTGGGGTAAAGTAGGTTGATTGTGTGGTTTGGTTTAAAGTAGGTAGCATGCGTGGTTTGGGGTAAAGTAGGTAGAATGTGTGGTTTGGTGTAAAGTAGAATGAACGTGTGGTGTGGTGTAAAGTAGGTAGAATGTGTGGTTTGGGTTAAAGTATTTAGAATGCATGGTTTGGGGTAAAGTAGGTAGAATGTGTGGTTTGGGGTAGGGTTGGATGAACGTGTGGTTTATGGAAAGTAGGTAGAATGTGTGGTTTGGGGTAAAGTAGGTAGAATGTGTTGTTTGGGGTAAAGTAGGTAGAATGTGTGGTTTGTGGTCAAGTAGGATCATGTGTGGTTTGTGGATAAAGTAGGTAGAATGTGTAGTGTGGGGTAAAGACGGTAGAATGTGTGGTCTGAGGTAAAGTAGAAAGAACGTGTGGTTTGGGGTAAAGTAGGTAGAATGTGTGGTTTGGTGTAAAGTAGGTAGAATGTGTGGTTTGGGGTAAAGTAGGTCAGTTGTGTGGTCTGGGTAAAGTAGATAGAATATGTGGTTTGGTGTAAAGTAGGTAGAATGTGTGGTTTGGGGTAAAGTAGCTGAAATGTGTGGTTTGGGGAAAAGTAGGTAGAATGTGTGGTTTGGTGTAAAGTAGGTAGAATGTTTGGTTTGTGGTAAAGTAGGTAGAATGTGTGGTTTGGGGTAAAGTAGGATGAACGTGTGGTTTGGTTTAAAGTAGGTAGTATGTGTGGTTTGGTGTAAAGTAGATAGAATGTGTGGTTTTGGGTAAAGTAGGTAGAATGTGTGGTTTGGGGTAATTAGGTAGAATGTATGGTTTGGGGTAAAGTAGGTAGAATGTGTGGGTTGGAATAATGTAGGTAGAATGCGTGGTTTGGTGTAAAGTAGGTCAATTGTGTGGTTTGGGTAAAGTAGGTAGCATGCGTGGTTTGGGGTAAAGTAGGTAGTATGTATGGTTTGGGGTAAAGTAGGATGAACGTGTGGTGTGGGGGTAAAGTTGGTAGAATATGTGGTTTGGGGTAAAGTAGATCGAATGTATGGATTCGTGTTAGGTAGGTAGAATGTGTGGTTCGGGGTAAAGTAGGTTGAATGTGTGGTTTGGGGTAAAGTAGGTTGAACGTGTGGTTTGGGGTAAAGTAGGTAGAATGTGTGGTTTCGTGTAAAGTAGGTAGAATGTGTGGTTTGGGTTAAAGTAGGTAGAATGCATGGTTTGGGGAAAAGTAGGTAGAATGTGTGGTTTGGGGTAAAGTTGGATGAACGTGTGGTTTATGGAAAGTAGGTAAAATGTGTGGTTTGGGGTAAAGTAGGTAGAATGTGTGGTTTTGGGTAAAGAAGGTAGAATGTGTGGTTTGTGGTCAAGTAGGAGCATGTGTGGTTTGTGGATAAAGTAGGTAGAATGTGTAGTGTGGGGTAAAGAAGGTAGAATGTGTGGTCTGAGGTAAAAATAGAAAGAACGTGTGGTTTGGGGTAAAGTAGGTAGAATGCATGGTTTGGGGTAAAGTAGGATGAACGTGTGGTTTGGGATAAAGTTGGTAGTATGTGTGGTTTGGTGTAAAGTAGATTGAATGTGTGGTTTGGGGTAAAGTAGGTAGAATGTGTGGTTTGGGTTAAAGTAGGTAGAATGTGTGGTTTGGGGTAAAGTAGGTAGAATGTGTGGTTTGGGTAAAAAAGGTAGAATGTGTGGTTTGGTGTAAAAAAGGTAGAATGTGTGGTTTGGGGTAAAGTAGGTAGAATGTGTGGTTTGGGTAAAACAGGTCGAATGTGTGGTTTGGTGTAAAGTAGGTAGAATGTGTGGTTTGGGGTAAAGTAGGTAGAATGCGTGGTCTGGGATAAAGTAGGTAGAATGTGTGGTTTGGGTAAAAAAGGTAGAATGTGTGGTTTGGTGTAAAGTAGGAGGAACGTGTGGTTTGGGGTAAAAAAGGTAGAATGTGTAGTTTGGGGTAAAGAAGGTAGAATTTGTGGTTTGGGGTAAAGTAGGTAGAATGTGTGGTTTGGGGTAAAGAAGGGAGAATGTGTGGTTTGGGGTAAAGTAGGTAGAATGTGTGGTTTGGGGTAAAGTAGGTTGATTGTGTGGTTTGGGTTAAAGTAGGTAGCATGCGTGGTTTGGGGTAAAGTAGGTAGAATGTGTGGTTTGGTGTAAAGTAGAATGAACGTGTGGTGTGGTGTAAAGTAGGTAGCATGTGTGGTTTGGGTTAAAGTATTTAGAATGCATGGTTTGGGGTAAAGTAGGTAGAATGTGTGGTTTGGGGTAAAGTTGGATGAACGTGTGGTTTATGGAAAGTAGGTAGAATGTGTGGTTTGGGGTAAAGTAGGTAGAATGTGTGGTTTGTGGTCAAGTAGGATCATGTGTGGTTTGTGGATAAATTAGGTAGAATGTGTAGTGTGGGGTAAAGACGGTAGAATGTGTGGTCTGAGGTAAAGTAGAAAGAACGTGTGGTTTGGGGTAAAGTAGGTAGAATGTGTGGTTTGGTGTAAAGTAGGTAGAATATGTGTGGTTTTGGGTAAAGTAGGTAAGTTGTGTGGTCTGGGTAAAGTAGATAGAATATGTGGTTGGGTGTAAAGTAGGTAGAATGTGTGGTTTGGGGTAAAGTAGCTGAAATGTGTGGTTTGGGGAAAAGTAGGTAGAATGTGTGGTTTGTGGTAAAGTAGGTCGAACGTTTGGTTTGGTTTAAAGTAGGTAGAATGAGTGGTTTGGGGTAAAGTAGGTAGAATGTGTGGTTTGGGTTAAAGTAGGTAGAATGTGTGGTTTGGGGTAAAGTAGGTAGAATGTGTGGTTTGGGGTAAAGTAGGTTGAATGTGTGGTTTGGGTTAAAGTAGGTAGAATGCATGGTTTGGGGTAAAGTAGGATGAACGTGTGGTTTGGTTTAAAGTAGGTAGTATGTGTGGTTTGGTGTAAAGTAGATAGAATGTGTGGTTTGGGGTAAAGTAGGTAGAATGTGTGGTTTGGAGTAATTAGGTAGAATGTATGGTTTGGGGTAAAGTAGGTAGAATGTGTGGGTTGGAATAATGTAGGTAGAATGCGTGGTTTGGTGTAAAGTAGGTCAATTGTGTGGTTTGGGTAAAGTAGGTAGCATGCGTGGTTTGGGGTAAAGTAGGTAGTATGTGTGGTTTGGGGTAAAGTAGGATGAACGTGTGGTGTGGGGGTAAAGTTGGTAGAATATGTGGTTTGGGGTAAAGTAGATCGAATGTATGGATTCGTGTTAGGTAGGTAGAATGTGTGGTTCGGGGTAAAGTAGGTTGACTGTGTGGTTTGGGGTAAAGTAGGTTGAACGTGTGGTTTGGGGTAAAGTAGGTAGAATGTGTGGTTTCGTGTAAAGTAGGTAGAATGTGTGGTTTGGGTTAAAGTAGGTAGAATGCATGGTTTGGGGAAAAGTAGGTAGAATGTGTGGTTTGGGGTAAAGTTGGATGAACGTGTGGTTTATGGAAAGTAGGTAAAATGTGTGGTTTGGGGTAAAGTAGGTAGAATGTGTGGTTTTGGGTAAAGAAGGTAGAATGTGTGGTTTGTGGTCAAGTAGGAGCATGTGTGGTTTGTGGATAAAGTAGGTAGAATGTGTAGTGTGGGGTAAAGAAGGTAGAATGTGTGGTCTGAGGTAAAGTAGAAAAAACGTGTGGTTTGGGGTAAAGTTGGTAGAATGCATGGTTTGGGGTAAAGTAGGATGAACGTGTGGTTTGGGATAAAGTTGGTAGTATGTGTGGTTTGGTGTAAAGTAGATAGAATGTGTGGTTTGGGGTAAAGTAGGTAGAATGTGTGGTTTGGGGTAAAGTAGGTAGAATGTATGGTTTGGGGTAAAGTATACAGAATGTGTGGTTTGGAATAATGTAGGTAGAATGTGTGGTTTGTGGTAAAGTAGGTCAATTGTGTGGTTTGGGTAAAGTAGGTAGCATGAGTGGTTTGGGGTAAAGTAGAATGAATGTGTGGTGTGGGGGTAAAGTTGGTAGAATATGTGGTTTGGGGTAAAGTAGGTAGAATGTATGGTTTCGTGTTAGGTAGGTAGAATGTGTGGTTCGGGGTAAAGTAGTTAGAATGTGTGGTTTGGGTTAAAGTAGGTTGAACGTGTGGTTTGGGGTAAAGTAGGTAGAATGTGTGGTTTCGTGTAAAGTAGGTAGAATGTGTGGTTTGGGTTAAAGTAGGTAGAATGCATGGTTTGGGGTAAAGTAGGTAGAATGTGTGGTTAGGGGTAAAGTTGGATGAACGTGTGGTTTATGGAAAGTAGGTAGAATGTGTGGTTTGGGGTAAAGTAGGTAGAATTTGTGGTTTTGGGTAAAGTAGGTTGAATGTGTGGTTTGTGGTCAAGTAGGAGCATGTGTGGTTTGTGGATAAAGTAGGTAGAATGTGTGGTGTGGGGTAAAGAAGGTAGAATGTGTGGTTTCGTGTAAAGTAGGCAGAATGTGTGGTTTGGGGTAAAGTAGGTCAATTGTGTGGTCTGGGTAAAGTAGGTAAAATATGTGGTTTGGTGTAAAGTAGGTAGAATGTGTGGTTTGGGGTAAAGTAGCTGGAACGTGTGGATTGGGTAAAAAAGGTAGCATGTGTAGTTTGGGGTAAAGAAGGTACAATATGTGTTTGGGTAAAAAAGGTGGAATGTGTGGTTTGGTGTAAAGTAGGTAGAATGTCTGGTTTTGGGTAAGGTAGGTAGCATGTGTGGTTTGGGGTAAAGTAGGTTGATTGTGTGGTTTGGGTTAAAGTAGGTAGCATGCGTGGTTTGGGGTAAAGTAGATAGAATATGTTGTTTGGGGTAAAGTAGGATGAACGTGTGGTGTGGGGGTAAAGTTGGTAGAATATGTGGTTTGGTGTAAAGTAGGTAGAATGTGTGGTTTCGTGTAAAGTAGGTAGAATGTGTGGTTTTGGGTAAAGTAGGATGAACGTGTGGTTTGGGATAAAGTAGGTTGAACTGGTGGTTTGGGGTAAAGTTGGATGAACGTGTGATTTGGGGAAAGTAGGTAGAATGTGTAGTTTGGGGTAAAGTAGGTAGAATATGTTGTTTGGGGTAAAGTAGGTTGAATGTGTGGTGTGGGGGTATAGTTGGTAGAATATGTGGTTTGGGGTAAAGTAGGTAGAATGTGCTGTTTGGTGTAAAGTAGGTAGAATGTGTGGTTTGGGGAAAAGTAGGTAGAATGTGTGGTTTGGTGTAAAGTAGGTGAATGTGTGGTTTGTGGTAAAGTAGGTCGAATGTGTGGTTTGGGGTAAAATAGGTAGAACGTGTGGTTTTGGGTAAAGTAGGTAGAATGTGTGGTTTGGGGTAAAGTAGGTTGAATGTGTGGTTTGGGTTAAAGTAGGTAGAATGCATGGTTTGGGGTAAAGTAGGATGAACGTGTGGTTTGGGATAAAGTAGGTAGTATGTGTGGTTTGGTGTAAAGTAGGTAGAATGTGTGGTTTGGGGTAAAGTAGGTAGAATGTTTGGTTTGGGGTAAAGAAGGTAGAATGTGTGGTTTGGGGTAAAGTAGGTAGATGTGTGGTTTAGGGTTAAAGTAGGTAGAATGTGTGGTTTGGAATAAAGTAGTTAGAATGTGTTGTTTGGGGTAAAGTAGGTCAATTGTGTGGCCTGGGTAAAGTAGGTAGAATATGTGTTTTGTGGATAAAGTAGGTAGAATGTGTGGTTTGGGGTAAAGTAGGTAGAATGTTTGGTTTGGGGTAAAGTAGGTGGAATGTGTGGTTTGGGGAAAAGTAGGTAGAATGTGTGGTTTGGTGTAAAGTAGGTAGAATGTTTGGTTTGTGGTAAAGTAGGTAGAATGTGTGGTTCGGGGTAAAATAGGTGAATGTGTGGTTTGTGGTAAAGTAGGTTGAACGTGTGGTTTGGGTAAAAAAGGTAGCATGTGTAGTTTGGGGTAAAGAAGGTAGAATATGTGTTTGGGTAAAAAAGGTAGAATGTGTGGTTTGGTGTAAAGTAGGTAGAATGTCTGATTTTGGGTAAAGTAGGTAGCATGTGTGGTTTGGGGTAAAGTAGGTTGATTGTGTGGTTTGGGTTAAAGTAGGTAGCATGCGTGGTTTGGGGTAAAGTAGATAGAATATGTTGTTTGGGGTAAAGTAGGATGAGCGTGTGTTGTGGGGGTAAAGTTGGTAGAATATGTGGTTTGGTGTAAAGTAGGTAGAATGTGTGGTTTCGTGTAAAGTAGAGAGAATGTGTGGTTTTGGGTAAAGTAGGTAGCATGTGTGGTTTGGGGTAAAGTAGGTTGAACGTGTGGTTTGGGGTAAAGTAGATAGAATGTGCTGTTTGGTGTAAAGTAGGTAGAATGTGTGGTTTGGGTTAAAGTAGGATGAACGTGTGGTTTGGGATAAAGTAGGTAGTATGTGTGGTTTGGTGTAAAGTAGGTAGAATGTGTGGTTTGGGGTAAAGTAGGTAGAATGTTTGGTTTGGGGTAAAGAAGGTAGAATGTGTGGTTTGGGGTAAAGTAGGTAGATGTGTGGTTTAGGGTTAAAGTAGGTAGAATGTGTGGTTTGGAATAAAGTAGTTAGAATGTGTTGTTTGGGGTAAAGTAGGTCAATTGTGTGGCCTGGGTAAAGTAGGTAGAATATGTGTTTTGTGGATAAAGTAGGTAGAATGTGTGGTTTGGGGTAAAGTAGGTAGAATGTTTGGTTTGGGGTAAAGTAGGTGGAATGTGTGGTTTGGGGAAAAGTAGGTAGAATGTGTGGTTTGGTGTAAAGTAGGTAGAATGTTTGGTTTGTGGTAAAGTAGGTAGAATGTGTGGTTCGGGGTAAAGTAGGTGAATGTGTGGTTTGTGGTAAAGTAGGTTGAACGTGTGGTTTGGGTAAAAAAGGTAGCATGTGTAGTTTGGGGTAAAGAAGGTAGAATATGTGTTTGGGTAAAAAAGGTGGAATGTGTGGTTTGGTGTAAAGTAGGTAGAATGTCTGATTTTGGGTAAAGTAGGTAGGATGTGTGGTTTGGGTTAAAGTAGGTAGCATGCGTGGTTTGGGGTAAAGTAGATAGAATATGTTGTTTGGGGTAAAGTAGGATGAGCGTGTGTTGTGGGGGTAAAGTTGGTAGAATATGTGGTCTGGTGTAAAGTAGAATGAACGTGTGGTTTCGTGTAAAGTAGAGAGAATGTGTGGTTTTGGGTAAAGTAGGTAGCATGTGCTGTTTGGTGTAAAGTAGGTAGAATGTGTGGTTTGGGGTAAAGTAGGTAGAATGTGTGGTTTGGGGTAAAGTAGGTAGAATGTGTGGTTTGGGGTAAAGTAGGTAGAATGTGTGGTTTGGGGTAAAGTAGGTAGAATGTGTGGTTTGGGGTAAAGTAGGTGGAATGTGTGGTTTGGGGAAAAGTAGGTAGAATGTGTGGTTTGGTGTAAAGTAGGTAGAATGTTTGGTTTGTGGTAAAGTAGGTAGAATGTGTGGTTCGGGGTAAAGTAGGTGAATGTGTGGTTTGTGGTAAAGTAGGTTGAACGTGTGGTTTGGGTAAAAAAGGTAGCATGTGTAGTTTGGGGTAAAGAAGGTAGAATATGTGTTTGGGTAAAAAAGGTGGAATGTGTGGTTTGGTGTAAAGTAGGTAGAATGTCTGATTTTGGGTAAAGTAGGTAGGATGTGTGGTTTGGGTTAAAGTAGGTAGCATGCGTGGTTTGGGGTAAAGTAGATAGAATATGTTGTTTGGGGTAAAGTAGGATGAGCGTGTGTTGTGGGGGTAAAGTTGGTAGAATATGTGGTTTGGTGTAAAGTAGGTAGAATGTGTGGTTTCGTGTAAAGTAGAGAGAATGTGTGGTTTTGGGTAAAGTAGGTAGCATGTGTGGTTTGGGGTAAAGTAGGTTGAACGTGTGGTTTGGGGTAAAGTAGGTAGAATGTGCTGTTTGGTGTAAAGTAGGTAGAATGTGTGGTTTGGGGTAAAGTAGGTAGAATGTGTGGTTTGGGGTAAAGTAGGTTGAACGTGTGGTTTGGGGTAAAGTAGGTAGAATGTGTGGTTTGGGGTAAAGTAGGTAGAATGTTTGGTTTGGGGTAAAGTAGGTGGAATGTGTGGTTGGGGAAAAGTAGGTAGAATGTGTGGTTTGGTGTAAAGTAGGTAGAATGTTTGGTTTGTGGTAAAGTAGGTAGAATGTGTGGTTCGGGGTAAAATAGGTGAATGTGTGGTTTGTGGTAAAGTAGGTTGAACGTGTGGTTTGGGTAAAAAAGGTAGCATGTGTAGTTTGGGGTAAAGAAGGTAGAATATGTGTTTGGGTAAAAAAGGTAGAATGTGTGGTTTGGTGTAAAGTAGGTAGAATGTCTGATTTTGGGTAAAGTAGGTAGCATGTGTGGTTTGGGGTAAAGTAGGTTGATTGTGTGGTTTGGGTTAAAGTAGGTTGAATGTGTGGTTTGGGTTAAAGTAGGTAGAATGCATGGTTTGGGGTAAAGTAGGATGAACGTGTGGTTTGGGATAAAGTAGGTAGTATGTGTGGTTTGGTGTAAAGTAGGTAGAATGTGTGGTTTGGGGTAAAGTAGGTAGAATGTTTGGTTTGGGGTAAAGAAGGTAGAATGTGTGGTTTGGGGTAAAGTAGGTAGATGTGTGGTTTAGGGTTAAAGTAGGTAGAATGTGTGGTTTGGAATAAAGTAGTTAGAATGTGTTGTTTGGGGTAAAGTAGGTCAATTGTGTGGCCTGGGTAAAGTAGGTAGAATATGTGTTTTGTGGATAAAGTAGGTAGAATGTGTGGTTTGGGGTAAAGTAGGTAGAATGTTTGGTTTGGGGTAAAGTAGGTGGAATGTGTGGTTTGGGGAAAAGTAGGTAGAATGTGTGGTTTGGTGTAAAGTAGGTAGAATGTTTGGTTTGTGGTAAAGTAGGTAGAATGTGTGGTTCGGGGTAAAGTAGGTGAATGTGTGGTTTGTGGTAAAGTAGGTTGAACGTGTGGTTTGGGTAAAAAAGGTAGCATGTGTAGTTTGGGGTAAAGAAGGTAGAATATGTGTTTGGGTAAAAAAGGTGGAATGTGTGGTTTGGTGTAAAGTAGGTAGAATGTCTGATTTTGGGTAAAGTAGGTAGGATGTGTGGTTTCGTGTAAAGTAGAGAGAATGTGTGGTTTTGGGTAAAGTAGGTAGCATGTGTGGTTTGGGGTAAAGTAGATTGAACGTGTGGTTTGGGGTAAAGTAGGTAGAATGTGCTGTTTGGTGTAAAGTAGGTAGAATGTGTGGTTTGGGATAAAGTAGGTAGAATGTGTGGTTTGGGGTAAAGTAGGTTGAACGTGTGGTTTGGGGTAAAGTAGGTAGAATGTGTGGTTTGGTGTAAAGTAGGTAGAATGTGTGGTTTGGGGTAAAGTAGGTAGAATGTGTGGTTTGGGGTAAAGTAGATGGAATGTGTGGTTTGAGGAAAAGTAGGTAGAATGTGTGGTTTGGTGTAAAGTAGGTGAATGTGTGGTTTGTGGTAAAGTAGGTCGAATGTGTGGTTTGGGGTAAAGTAGGTAGAACGTGTGGTTTTGGGTAAAGTAGGTAGAATGTGTGGTTTGGGGTAAAGTAGGTTGAATGTGTGGTTTGGGTTAAAGTAGGTAGAATGCATGGTTTGGGGTAAAGTAGGATGAACGTGTGGTTTGGGATAAAGTAGGTAGTATGTGTGGTTTGGTGTAAAGTAGGTAGAATGTGTGGTTTGGGGTAAAGTAGGTAGAATGTTTGGTTTGGGGTAAAGAAGGTAGAATGTGTGGTTTGGGGTAAAGTAGGTAGATGTGTGGTTTAGGGTTAAAGTAGGTAGAATGTGTGGTTTGGAATAAAGTAGTTAGAATGTGTTGTTTGGGGTAAAGTAGGTCAATTGTGTGGCCTGGGTAAAGTAGGTAGAATATGTGTTTTGTGGATAAAGTAGGTAGAATGTGTGGTTTGGGGTAAAGTAGGTAGAATGTTTGGTTTGGGGTAAAGTAGGTGGAATGTGTGGTTTGGGGAAAAGTAGGTAGAATGTGTGGTTTGGTGTAAAGTAGGTAGAATGTTTGGTTTGTGGTAAAGTAGGTAGAATGTGTGGTTCGGGGTAAAGTAGGTGAATGTGTGGTTTGTGGTAAAGTAGGTTGAACGTGTGGTTTGGGTAAAAAAGGTAGCATGTGTAGTTTGGGGTAAAGAAGGTAGAATATGTGTTTGGGTAAAAAAGGTGGAATGTGTGGTTTGGTGTAAAGTAGGTAGAATGTCTGATTTTGGGTAAAGTAGGTAGCATGTGTGGTTTGGGGTAAAGTAGGTTGATTGTGTGGTTTGGGTTAAAGTAGGTAGCATGCGTGGTTTGGGGTAAAGTAGATAGAATATGTTGTTTGGGGTAAAGTTGGATGAACGTGTGGTTTGGGGAAAGTAGGTAGAATGTGTAGTTTGGGGTAAAGTAGGTAGAATATGTTGTTTGGGGTAAAGTAGGTTGAACGTGTGGTGTGGGGGTAAAGTTGGTAGAATATGTGGTTTGGTGTAAAGTAGGTAGAATGTGTGGTTTCGTGTAAAGTAGAGAGAATGTGTGGTTTTGGGTAAAGTAGGTAGCATGTGTGGTTTGGGGTAAAGTAGGTTGAACGTGTGGTTTGGGTTAAAGTAGATAGAATGCGTGGTTTGGGGTAAAGTAGGTAGAATGTGTGGTTTGGGGTAAAGTTGGATGAACGTGTGGTTTGGGGAAAGTAGGTAGAATGTGTAGTTTGGGGTAAAGTAGGTAGAATATGTTGTTTGGGGTAAAGTAGGTTGAACGTGTGGTGTGGGGGTAAAGTTGGTAGAATGTGTGATTTGGGGTAAAGTAGGTAGAATGTGTGGTTTCGTGTAAAGTAGGTAGAATGTGTTTTTTGGGGTAAAGTAGGTAGAATGTGTGGTTTGGGGTAAAGTAGATTGAACGTGTGGTTTGGGGTAAAGTAGGTAGAATGTGTGGTTTTGTGTAAAGTAGGTAGAATGTGTGGTTTGGGTTAAAGTAGGTAGAATGCGTGGTTTGGGGTAAAGTAGGTAAATGTGAGGTTTGGGGTAAAGTTGATGAACGTGTGGTTTGTGGAAAGTAGGTAGAATGTGTGGTTTGGGGTAAAGTAGGTAGAAATTGTGGTTTGGGGTAAAGTAGGTAGAATGTGTGGTTTGTGGTCAAGTAGGATCATGTGTGGTTTGTGGATAAAGTAGGTAGAATGTGTAGTGTGGGGTAAAGAAGGTAGAATTTGTGGTCTGAGGTAAAGTAGCAAGAACGTGTGGTTTGGGGTAAAGTAGGGAGAATGTGTGGTTTGGGGTAAAGTAGGTCAATTGTGTGGTCTGGGTAAAGTAGGTAGAATGTGTGGTAAAGTAGGTTGAACGTGTGGTTTGGGGTAAAGTAGGGAGAATGTGTGGTTTGGGGTAAAGTAGGTCAATTGTGTGGTCTGGGTAAAGTAGGTAGAATGTGTGGTTTGGTGTAAAGTAGCTAGAATGTGTGGTCTGGGTAAAGTAGGTAGAATGTGTGGTTTGTGGTAAGGTAGGTTGAACGTGTGGTTTTGGGTAAAGTAGGTAGAATGTGTGGTTCGGGGTAAAGTAGGTGAATGTGTGGTTTGTGGTAAAGTAGGTTGAACGTGTGGTTTGGGTAAAAAAGGTAGCATGTGTAGTTTGGGGTAAAGAAGGTAGAATATGTGTTTGGGTAAAAAAGGTAGAATGTGTGGTTTGGTGTAAAGTAGGTAGAATGTCTGATTTTGGGTAAAGTAGGTAGCATGTGTGGTTTGGGGTAAAGTAGGTTGATTGTGTGGTTTGGTTTAAAGTAGGTAGCATGCGTGGTTTGGGGTAAAGTAGATAGAATATGTTGTTTGGGGTAAAGTAGGATGAGCGTGTGTTGTGGGGGTAAAGTTGGTAGAATATGTGGTTTGGTGTAAAGTAGGTAGAATGTGTGGTTTCGTGTAAAGTAGAGAGAATGTGTGGTTTTGGGTAAAGTAGGTAGCATGTGTGGTTTGGGGTAAAGTAGGTTGAACGTGTGGTTTGGGGTAAAGTAGGTAGAATGTGCTGTTTGGTGTAAAGTAGGTAGAATGTGTGGTTTGGGGTAAAGTAGGTAGAACGTGTGGTTTAGGGTAAAGTAGGTTGAACGTGTGGTTTGGGGTAAAGTAGGTAGAATGTGTGGTTTGGTGTAAAGTAGGTAGAATGTGTGGTTTGGGGTAAAGTAGGTAGAATGTGTGGTTTGGGGTAAAGTAGATGGAATGTGTGGTTTGGGGAAAAGTAGGTAGAATGTGTGGTTTGGTGTAAAGTAGGTGAATGTGTGGTTTGTGGTAAAGTAGGTCGAATGTGTGGTTTGGGGTAAAATAGGTAGAACGTGTGGTTTTGGGTAAAGTAGGTAGAATGTGTGGTTTGGGGTAAAGTAGGTTGAATGTGTGGTTTGGGTTAAAGTAGGTAGAATGCATGGTTTGGGGTAAAGTAGGATGAACGTGTGGTTTGGGATAAAGTAGGTAGTATGTGTGGTTTGGTGTAAAGTAGGTAGAATGTGTGGTTTGGGGTAAAGTAGGTAGAATGTTTGGTTTGGGGTAAAGAAGGTAGAATGTGTGGTTTGGGGTAAAGTAGGTAGATGTGTGGTTTAGGGTTAAAGTAGGTAGAATGTGTGGTTTGGAATAAAGTAGTTAGAATGTGTTGTTTGGGGTAAAGTAGGTCAATTGTGTGGCCTGGGTAAAGTAGGTAGAATATGTGTTTTGTGGATAAAGTAGGTAGAATGTGTGGTTTGGGGTAAAGTAGGTAGAATGTTTGGTTTGGGGTAAAGTAGGTGGAATGTGTGGTTTGGGGAAAAGTAGGTAGAATGTGTGGTTTGGTGTAAAGTAGGTAGAATGTTTGGTTTGTGGTAAAGTAGGTAGAATGTGTGGTTCGGGGTAAAGTAGGTGAATGTGTGGTTTGTGGTAAAGTAGGTTGAACGTGTGGTTTGGGTAAAAAAGGTAGCATGTGTAGTTTGGGGTAAAGAAGGTAGAATATGTGTTTGGGTAAAAAAGGTGGAATGTGTGGTTTGGTGTAAAGTAGGTAGAATGTCTGATTTTGGGTAAAGTAGGTAGGATGTGTGGTTTGGGGTAAAGTAGGTTGATTGTGTGGTTTGGGTTAAAGTAGGTAGCATGCGTGGTTTGGGGTAAAGTAGATAGAATATGTTGTTTGGGGTAAAGTAGGATGAGCGTGTGTTGTGGGGGTAAAGTTGGTAGAATATGTGGTTTGGTGTAAAGTAGGTAGAATGTGTGGTTTCGTGTAAAGTAGAGAGAATGTGTGGTTTTGGGTAAAGTAGGTAGCATGTGTGGTTTGGGGTAAAGTAGGTTGAACGTGTGGTTTGGGGTAAAGTAGGTAGAATGTGCTGTTTGGTGTAAAGTAGGTAGAATGTGTGGTTTGGGGTAAAGTAGGTAGAATGTGTGGTTTGGGGTAAAGTAGGTTGAACGTGTGGTTTGGGGTAAAGTAGGTAGTATGTGTGGTTTGGTGTAAAGTAGGTAGAATGTGTGGTTTGGGGTAAAGTAGGTAGAATGTTTGGTTTGGGGTAAAGAAGGTAGAATGTGTGGTTTGGGGTAAAGTAGGTAGATGTGTGGTTTAGGGTTAAAGTAGGTAGAATGTGTGGTTTGGAATAAAGTAGTTAGAATGTGTTGTTTGGGGTAAAGTAGGTCAATTGTGTGGCCTGGGTAAAGTAGGTAGAATATGTGTTTTGTGGATAAAGTAGGTAGAATGTGTGGTTTGGGGTAAAGTAGGTAGAATGTTTGGTTTGGGGTAAAGTAGGTGGAATGTGTGGTTTGGGGAAAAGTAGGTAGAATGTGTGGTTTGGTGTAAAGTAGGTAGAATGTTTGGTTTGTGGTAAAGTAGGTAGAATGTGTGGTTCGGGGTAAAGTAGGTGAATGTGTGGTTTGTGGTAAAGTAGGTTGAACGTGTGGTTTGGGTAAAAAAGGTAGCATGTGTAGTTTGGGGTAAAGAAGGTAGAATATGTGTTTGGGTAAAAAAGGTGGAATGTGTGGTTTGGTGTAAAGTAGGTAGAATGTCTGATTTTGGGTAAAGTAGGTAGAATGTGTGGTTTGGGGTAAAGTAGGTTGATTGTGTGGTTTGGGTTAAAGTAGGTAGCATGCGTGGTTTGGGGTAAAGTAGATAGAATATGTTGTTTGGGGTAAAGTAGGATGAGCGTGTGTTGTGGGGGTAAAGTTGGTAGAATATGTGGTTTGGTGTAAAGTAGGTAGAATGTGTGGTTTCGTGTAAAGTAGGTAGAATGTGTGGTTTTGGGTAAAGTAGGTAGCATGTGTGGTTTGGGGTAAAGTAGGTTGAACGTGTGGTTTGGGGTAAAGTAGGTAGAATGTGTGGTTTGGTGTAAAGTAGGTAGAATGTGTGGTTTGGGGTAAAGTAGGTAGAATGTGTGGTTTGGGTAAAGTAGGTAGAATGTGTGGTTTGGGGTAAAGTAGGTAGAATGTGTGGTTTGGGGTAAAGTAGGTAGAATGTGTGGTCTGGGTAAAGTAGGTAGAATGTGTGGTTTGGGGTAAAGTAGGTAGAATGTGTGGTTTGGGGTAAAGTAGGTCAATTGTGTGGTCTGGGTAAAGTAGGTAGAATGTGTGGGTAAAGTAGGTTGAACGTGTGGTTTGGGGTAAAGTAGGTAGAATGTGTGGTTTGGGGTAAAGTAGGTCGAATGTGTGGTCTGGGTAAAGTAGGTAGAATGTGTGGTTTGGGGTAAAGTAGCTAGAATGTGTGGTCTGGGTAAAGTAGGTAGAATGTGTGGTTTGTGGTAAGGTAGGTTGAACGTGTGGTTTTGGGTAAAGTAGGTAGAATGTGTGGTTCGGGGTAAAGTAGGTGAATGTGTGGTTTGTGGTAAAGTAGGTTGAACGTGTGGTTTGGGTAAAAAAGGTAGCATGTGTAGTTTGGGGTAAAGAAGGTAGAATATGTGTTTGGGTAAAAAAGGTAGAATGTGTGGTTTGGTGTAAAGTAGGTAGAATGTCTGATTTTGGGTAAAGTAGGTAGCATGTGTGGTTTGGGGTAAAGTAGGTTGATTGTGTGGTTTGGGTTAAAGTAGGTAGCATGCGTGGTTTGGGGTAAAGTAGATAGAATATGTTGTTTGGG
Source organism: Salvelinus fontinalis (assembly GCF_029448725.1). NCBI lineage: Eukaryota > Metazoa > Chordata > Actinopteri > Salmoniformes > Salmonidae > Salvelinus > Salvelinus fontinalis. Next base: position 10,654,369 of record NC_074685.1, read on the forward strand.
GTAAAGTAGGATGAGCGTGTGTTGTGGGGGTAAAGTTGGTAGAATATGTGGTTTGGTGTAAAGTAGGTAGAATGTGTGGTTTCGTGTAAAGTAGAGAGAATGTGTGGTTTTGGGTAAAGTAGGTAGCATGTGTGGTTTGGGGTAAAGTAGGTTGAACGTGTGGTTTGGGGTAAAGTAGGTAGAATGTGCTGTTTGGTGTAAAGTAGGTAGAATGTGTGGTTTGGGGTAAAGTAGGTAGAACGTGTGGTTTAGGGTAAAGTAGGTTGAACGTGTGGTTTGGGGTAAAGTAGGTAGAATGTGTGGTTTGGTGTAAAGTAGGTAGAATGTGTGGTTTGGGGTAAAGTAGGTAGAATGTGTGGTTTGGGGTAAAGTAGATGGAATGTGTGGTTTGGGGAAAAGTAGGTAGAATGTGTGGTTTGGTGTAAAGTAGGTGAATGTGTGGTTTGTGGTAAAGTAGGTCGAATGTGTGGTTTGGGGTAAAATAGGTAGAACGTGTGGTTTTGGGTAAAGTAGGTAGAATGTGTGGTTTGGGGTAAAGTAGGTTGAATGTGTGGTTTGGGTTAAAGTAGGTAGAATGCATGGTTTGGGGTAAAGTAGGATGAACGTGTGGTTTGGGATAAAGTAGGTAGTATGTGTGGTTTGGTGTAAAGTAGGTAGAATGTGTGGTTTGGGGTAAAGTAGGTAGAATGTTTGGTTTGGGGTAAAGAAGGTAGAATGTGTGGTTTGGGGTAAAGTAGGTAGATGTGTGGTTTAGGGTTAAAGTAGGTAGAATGTGTGGTTTGGAATAAAGTAGTTAGAATGTGTTGTTTGGGGTAAAGTAGGTCAATTGTGTGGCCTGGGTAAAGTAGGTAGAATATGTGTTTTGTGGATAAAGTAGGTAGAATGTGTGGTTTGGGGTAAAGTAGGTAGAATGTTTGGTTTGGGGTAAAGTAGGTGGAATGTGTGGTTTGGGGAAAAGTAGGTAGAATGTGTGGTTTGGTGTAAAGTAGGTAGAATGTTTGGTTTGTGGTAAAGTAGGTAGAATGTGTGGTTCGGGGTAAAGTAGGTGAATGTGTGGTTTGTGGTAAAGTAGGTTGAACGTGTGGTTTGGGTAAAAAAGGTAGCATGTGTAGTTTGGGGTAAAGAAGGTAGAATATGTGTTTGGGTAAAAAAGGTGGAATGTGTGGTTTGGTGTAAAGTAGGTAGAATGTCTGATTTTGGGTAAAGTAGGTAGGATGTGTGGTTTGGGGTAAAGTAGGTTGATTGTGTGGTTTGGGTTAAAGTAGGTAGCATGCGTGGTTTGGGGTAAAGTAGATAGAATATGTTGTTTGGGGTAAAGTAGGATGAGCGTGTGTTGTGGGGGTAAAGTTGGTAGAATATGTGGTTTGGTGTAAAGTAGGTAGAATGTGTGGTTTCGTGTAAAGTAGAGAGAATGTGTGGTTTTGGGTAAAGTAGGTAGCATGTGTGGTTTGGGGTAAAGTAGGTTGAACGTGTGGTTTGGGGTAAAGTAGGTAGAATGTGCTGTTTGGTGTAAAGTAGGTAGAATGTGTGGTTTGGGGTAAAGTAGGTAGAATGTGTGGTTTGGGGTAAAGTAGGTTGAACGTGTGGTTTGGGGTAAAGTAGGTAGTATGTGTGGTTTGGTGTAAAGTAGGTAGAATGTGTGGTTTGGGGTAAAGTAGGTAGAATGTTTGGTTTGGGGTAAAGAAGGTAGAATGTGTGGTTTGGGGTAAAGTAGGTAGATGTGTGGTTTAGGGTTAAAGTAGGTAGAATGTGTGGTTTGGAATAAAGTAGTTAGAATGTGTTGTTTGGGGTAAAGTAGGTCAATTGTGTGGCCTGGGTAAAGTAGGTAGAATATGTGTTTTGTGGATAAAGTAGGTAGAATGTGTGGTTTGGGGTAAAGTAGGTAGAATGTTTGGTTTGGGGTAAAGTAGGTGGAATGTGTGGTTTGGGGAAAAGTAGGTAGAATGTGTGGTTTGGTGTAAAGTAGGTAGAATGTTTGGTTTGTGGTAAAGTAGGTAGAATGTGTGGTTCGGGGTAAAGTAGGTGAATGTGTGGTTTGTGGTAAAGTAGGTTGAACGTGTGGTTTGGGTAAAAAAGGTAGCATGTGTAGTTTGGGGTAAAGAAGGTAGAATATGTGTTTGGGTAAAAAAGGTGGAATGTGTGGTTTGGTGTAAAGTAGGTAGAATGTCTGATTTTGGGTAAAGTAGGTAGCATGTGTGGTTTGGGGTAAAGTAGGTTGATTGTGTGGTTTGGGTTAAAGTAGGTAGCATGCGTGGTTTGGGGTAAAGTAGATAGAATATGTTGTTTGGGGTAAAGTAGGATGAGCGTGTGTTGTGGGGGTAAAGTTGGTAGAATATGTGGTTTGGTGTAAAGTAGGTAGAATGTGTGGTTTCGTGTAAAGTAGAGAGAATGTGTGGTTTTGGGTAAAGTAGGTAGCATGTGTGGTTTGGGGTAAAGTAGGTTGAACGTGTGGTTTGGGGTAAAGTAGGTAGAATGTGCTGTTTGGTGTAAAGTAGGTAGAATGTGTGGTTTGGGGTAAAGTAGGTAGAATGTGTGGTTTGGGTAAAGTAGGTAGAATGTGTGGTTTGGGGTAAAGTAGGTAGAATGTGTGGTTTGGGGTAAAGTAGATGGAATGTGTGGTTTGGGGAAAAGTAGGTAGAATGTGTGGTTTGGTGTAAAGTAGGTGAATGTGTGGTTTGTGGTAAAGTAGGTCGAATGTGTGGTTTGGGGTAAAATAGGTAGAACGTGTGGTTTTGGGTAAAGTAGGTAGAATGTGTGGTTTGGGGTAAAGTAGGTTGAATGTGTGGTTTGGGTTAAAGTAGGTAGAATGCATGGTTTGGGGTAAAGTAGGATGAACGTGTGGTTTGGGATAAAGTAGGTAGTATGTGTGGTTTGGTGTAAAGTAGGTAGAATGTGTGGTTTGGGGTAAAGTAGGTAGAATGTTTGGTTTGGGGTAAAGAAGGTAGAATGTGTGGTTTGGGGTAAAGTAGGTAGATGTGTGGTTTAGGGTTAAAGTAGGTAGAATGTGTGGTTTGGAATAAAGTAGTTAGAATGTGTTGTTTGGGGTAAAGTAGGTCAATTGTGTGGCCTGGGTAAAGTAGGTAGAATATGTGTTTTGTGGATAAAGTAGGTAGAATGTGTGGTTTGGGGTAAAGTAGGTAGAATGTTTGGTTTGGGGTAAAGTAGGTGGAATGTGTGGTTTGGGGAAAAGTAGGTAGAATGTGTGGTTTGGTGTAAAGTAGGTAGAATGTTTGGTTTGTGGTAAAGTAGGTAGAATGTGTGGTTCGGGGTAAAGTAGGTGAATGTGTGGTTTGTGGTAAAGTAGGTTGAACGTGTGGTTTGGGTAAAAAAGGTAGCATGTGTAGTTTGGGGTAAAGAAGGTAGAATATGTGTTTGGGTAAAAAAGGTGGAATGTGTGGTTTGGTGTAAAGTAGGTAGAATGTCTGATTTTGGGTAAAGTAGGTAGGATGTGTGGTTTGGGGTAAAGTAGGTTGATTGTGTGGTTTGGGTTAAAGTAGGTAGCATGCGTGGTTTGGGGTAAAGTAGATAGAATATGTTGTTTGGGGTAAAGTAGGATGAGCGTGTGTTGTGGGGGTAAAGTTGGTAGAATATGTGGTTTGGTGTAAAGTAGGTAGAATGTGTGGTTTCGTGTAAAGTAGAGAGAATGTGTGGTTTTGGGTAAAGTAGGTAGCATGTGTGGTTTGGGGTAAAGTAGGTTGAACGTGTGGTTTGGGGTAAAGTAGGTAGAATGTGCTGTTTGGTGTAAAGTAGGTAGAATGTGTGGTTTGGGGTAAAGTAGGTAGAATGTGTGGTTTGGGGTAAAGTAGGTTGAACGTGTGGTTTGGGGTAAAGTAGGTAGAATGTGTGGTTTGGTGTAAAGTAGGTAGAATGTGTGGTTTGGGGTAAAGTAGGTAGAATGTGTGGTTTGGGGTAAAGTAGATGGAATGTGTGGTTTGGGGAAAAGTAGGTAGAATGTGTGGTTTGGTGTAAAGTAGGTGAATGTGTGGTTTGTGGTAAAGTAGGTCGAATGTGTGGTTTGGGGTAAAATAGGTAGAACGTGTGGTTTTGGGTAAAGTAGGTAGAATGTGTGGTTTGGGGTAAAGTAGGTTGAATGTGTGGTTTGGGTTAAAGTAGGTAGAATGCATGGTTTGGGGTAAAGTAGGATGAACGTGTGGTTTGGGATAAAGTAGGTAGTATGTGTGGTTTGGTGTAAAGTAGGTAGAATGTGTGGTTTGGGGTAAAGTAGGTAGAATGTTTGGTTTGGGGTAAAGAAGGTAGAATGTGTGGTTTGGGGTAAAGTAGGTAGATGTGTGGTTTAGGGTTAAAGTAGGTAGAATGTGTGGTTTGGAATAAAGTAGTTAGAATGTGTTGTTTGGGGTAAAGTAGGTCAATTGTGTGGCCTGGGTAAAGTAGGTAGAATATGTGTTTTGTGGATAAAGTAGGTAGAATGTGTGGTTTGGGGTAAAGTAGGTAGAATGTTTGGTTTGGGGTAAAGTAGGTGGAATGTGTGGTTTGGGGAAAAGTAGGTAGAATGTGTGGTTTGGTGTAAAGTAGGTAGAATGTTTGGTTTGTGGTAAAGTAGGTAGAATGTGTGGTTCGGGGTAAAGTAGGTGAATGTGTGGTTTGTGGTAAAGTAGGTTGAACGTGTGGTTTGGGTAAAAAAGGTAGCATGTGTAGTTTGGGGTAAAGAAGGTAGAATATGTGTTTGGGTAAAAAAGGTGGAATGTGTGGTTTGGTGTAAAGTAGGTAGAATGTCTGATTTTGGGTAAAGTAGGTAGCATGTGTGGTTTGGGGTAAAGTAGGTTGATTGTGTGGTTTGGGTTAAAGTAGGTAGCATGCGTGGTTTGGGGTAAAGTAGATAGAATATGTTGTTTGGGGTAAAGTTGGATGAACGTGTGGTTTGGGGAAAGTAGGTAGAATGTGTAGTTTGGGGTAAAGTAGGTAGAATATGTTGTTTGGGGTAAAGTAGGTTGAACGTGTGGTGTGGGGGTAAAGTTGGTAGAATATGTGGTTTGGTGTAAAGTAGGTAGAATGTGTGGTTTCGTGTAAAGTAGAGAGAATGTGTGGTTTTGGGTAAAGTAGGTAGCATGTGTGGTTTGGGGTAAAGTAGGTTGAACGTGTGGTTTGGGTTAAAGTAGATAGAATGCGTGGTTTGGGGTAAAGTAGGTAGAATGTGTGGTTTGGGGTAAAGTTGGATGAACGTGTGGTTTGGGGAAAGTAGGTAGAATGTGTAGTTTGGGGTAAAGTAGGTAGAATATGTTGTTTGGGGTAAAGTAGGTTGAACGTGTGGTGTGGGGGTAAAGTTGGTAGAATGTGTGATTTGGGGTAAAGTAGGTAGAATGTGTGGTTTCGTGTAAAGTAGGTAGAATGTGTTTTTTGGGGTAAAGTAGGTAGAATGTGTGGTTTGGGGTAAAGTAGATTGAACGTGTGGTTTGGGGTAAAGTAGGTAGAATGTGTGGTTTTGTGTAAAGTAGGTAGAATGTGTGGTTTGGGTTAAAGTAGGTAGAATGCGTGGTTTGGGGTAAAGTAGGTAAATGTGATGAAGTGTGGTTGGGGTAAAGTAGGTAGCATGTGTGGTTTGGGGTAAAGTAGGTAGAATTGTGGTTTGGGTTAAAGTAGGTAGCATGCGTGGTTTGGGGTAAAGTAGTAGAATGTTGTTTGGGGTAAAGTGGATGACGTGTGGTTTGGGGAAAGTAGGTAGAATGTGTAGTTTGGGGTAAAGTAGGTAGAATATGTTGTTTGGGGTAAAGTAGGTGAACGTGTGGTGTGGGGGTAAAGTTGGTAGAATGTGTGTTTGGGGTAAAGTAGGTAGAATGTGTGGTTTCGTGTAAAGTAGGTAGAATGTGTGGTTTGGGTAAAGTAGGTAGAATGTGTGGTTTGGGGTAAAGTAGATTGAACGTGTGGTTTGGGGTAAAGTAGGTAGAATGTGTGTTTGTGTAAAGTAGGTAGAATGTGTGGTTTGGGGTAAAGTAGGTAGAATGCGTGGTTTGGGGTAAAGTAGGTAAATGTGTGGTTACTGGGGTAAAGTAGGTAGAATGTGTGGTTTGGGGTAAAGTAGGTAGAAATTGTGGTTTGGGGTAAAGTAGGTAGAATGTGTGGTTTGTGGTCAAGTAGGATCATGTGTGGTTTGTGGATAAAGTAGGTAGAATGTGTAGTGTGGGGTAAAGAAGGTAGAATGTGTGGTCTGAGGTAAAGTAGCAAGAACGTGTGGTTTGGGGTAAAGTAGGGAGAATGTGTGGTTTGGGGTAAAGTAGGTCAATTGTGTGGTCTGGGTAAAGTAGGTAGAATATGTGGTTTGGTGTAAAGTAGCTAGAATGTGTGGTTTGGGGTAAAGTAGGTCAATTGTGTGGTCTGGGTAAAGTAGGTAGAATGTGTGGTAAAGTAGGTTGAACGTGTGGTTTGGGGTAAAGTAGGGAGAATGTGTGGTTTGGGGTAAAGTAGGTCAATTGTGTGGTCTGGGTAAAGTAGGTAGAATGTGTGGTTTGGTGTAAAGTAGCTAGAATGTGTGGTCTGGGTAAAGTAGGTAGAATGTGTGGTTTGTGGTAAGGTAGGTTGAACGTGTGGTTTTGGGTAAAGTAGGTAGAATGTGTGGTTCGGGGTAAAGTAGGTGAATGTGTGGTTTGTGGTAAAGTAGGTTGAACGTGTGGTTTGGGTAAAAAAGGTAGCATGTGTAGTTTGGGGTAAAGAAGGTAGAATATGTGTTTGGGTAAAAAAGGTAGAATGTGTGGTTTGGTGTAAAGTAGGTAGAATGTCTGATTTTGGGTAAAGTAGGTAGCATGTGTGGTTTGGGGTAAAGTAGGTTGATTGTGTGGTTTGGGTTAAAGTAGGTAGCATGCGTGGTTTGGGGTAAAGTAGATAGAATATGTTGTTTGGGGTAAAGTAGGATGAGCGTGTGTTGTGGGGGTAAAGTTGGTAGAATATGTGGTTTGGTGTAAAGTAGGTAGAATGTGTGGTTTCGTGTAAAGTAGAGAGAATGTGTGGTTTTGGGTAAAGTAGGTAGCATGTGTGGTTTGGGGTAAAGTAGGTTGAACGTGTGGTTTGGGGTAAAGTAGGTAGAATGTGCTGTTTGGTGTAAAGTAGGTAGAATGTGTGGTTTGGGGTAAAGTAGGTAGAACGTGTGGTTTAGGGTAAAGTAGGTTGAACGTGTGGTTTGGGGTAAAGTAGGTAGAATGTGTGGTTTGGTGTAAAGTAGGTAGAATGTGTGGTTTGGGGTAAAGTAGGTAGAATGTGTGGTTTGGGGTAAAGTAGATGGAATGTGTGGTTTGGGGAAAAGTAGGTAGAATGTGTGGTTTGGTGTAAAGTAGGTGAATGTGTGGTTTGTGGTAAAGTAGGTCGAATGTGTGGTTTGGGGTAAAATAGGTAGAACGTGTGGTTTTGGGTAAAGTAGGTAGAATGTGTGGTTTGGGGTAAAGTAGGTTGAATGTGTGGTTTGGGTTAAAGTAGGTAGAATGCATGGTTTGGGGTAAAGTAGGATGAACGTGTGGTTTGGGATAAAGTAGGTAGTATGTGTGGTTTGGTGTAAAGTAGGTAGAATGTGTGGTTTGGGGTAAAGTAGGTAGAATGTTTGGTTTGGGGTAAAGAAGGTAGAATGTGTGGTTTGGGGTAAAGTAGGTAGATGTGTGGTTTAGGGTTAAAGTAGGTAGAATGTGTGGTTTGGAATAAAGTAGTTAGAATGTGTTGTTTGGGGTAAAGTAGGTCAATTGTGTGGCCTGGGTAAAGTAGGTAGAATATGTGTTTTGTGGATAAAGTAGGTAGAATGTGTGGTTTGGGGTAAAGTAGGTAGAATGTTTGGTTTGGGGTAAAGTAGGTGGAATGTGTGGTTTGGGGAAAAGTAGGTAGAATGTGTGGTTTGGTGTAAAGTAGGTAGAATGTTTGGTTTGTGGTAAAGTAGGTAGAATGTGTGGTTCGGGGTAAAGTAGGTGAATGTGTGGTTTGTGGTAAAGTAGGTTGAACGTGTGGTTTGGGTAAAAAAGGTAGCATGTGTAGTTTGGGGTAAAGAAGGTAGAATATGTGTTTGGGTAAAAAAGGTGGAATGTGTGGTTTGGTGTAAAGTAGGTAGAATGTCTGATTTTGGGTAAAGTAGGTAGGATGTGTGGTTTGGGGTAAAGTAGGTTGATTGTGTGGTTTGGGTTAAAGTAGGTAGCATGCGTGGTTTGGGGTAAAGTAGATAGAATATGTTGTTTGGGGTAAAGTAGGATGAGCGTGTGTTGTGGGGGTAAAGTTGGTAGAATATGTGGTTTGGTGTAAAGTAGGTAGAATGTGTGGTTTCGTGTAAAGTAGAGAGAATGTGTGGTTTTGGGTAAAGTAGGTAGCATGTGTGGTTTGGGGTAAAGTAGGTTGAACGTGTGGTTTGGGGTAAAGTAGGTAGAATGTGCTGTTTGGTGTAAAGTAGGTAGAATGTGTGGTTTGGGGTAAAGTAGGTAGAATGTGTGGTTTGGGGTAAAGTAGGTTGAACGTGTGGTTTGGGGTAAAGTAGGTAGAATGTGTGGTTTGGTGTAAAGTAGGTAGAATGTGTGGTTTGGGGTAAAGTAGGTAGAATGTGTGGTTTGGGGTAAAGTAGGTAGAATGTGTGGTTTGGGGTAAAGTAGGTAGAATGTGTGGTTTGGTGTAAAGTAGGTAGAATGTGTGGTTTGGGGTAAAGTAGGTAGAATGTGTGGTTTGGGGTAAAGTAGGTAGAACGTGTGGTTTGGGGTAAAGTAGGTAGAATGTGTGGTTTGGGGTAAAGTAGGTAGAATGTGTGGTTTGGGTTAAAGTAGGTAGAATGCGTGGTTTGGGGTAAAGTAGGTGAATGTGTGGTTTGGGGTAAAGTAGGTAGAATGTGTGGTTTGGTGTAAAGTAGGTAGAATGTGTGGTTTGGGGTAAAGTAGGTAGAATGTGTGGTTTGGGGTAAAGTAGGTAGAATGTGTGGTTTGGGGTAAAGTAGGTAGATGTGTGGTTTGGGTAAAGTAGGTAGAATGTGTAGTTTGGGGTAAAGAAGGTAGAATGTGTGTTTGGGGTAAAGTAGGTCGAATGTGTGGTTTGGGGTAAAGTAGGTAGAATGTGTGGTTTTGGGTAAAGTAGGTAGAATGTGTGGTTTGGGGTAAAGTAGGTAGAATGTGTGGTTTGGGGTAAAGTAGGTAGAATGTGTGGTTTGGGGTAAAGTAGGTAGAATGTGTGGTTTGGTGTAAAGTAGGTAGAATGTGTGGTTTGGGTAAAGTAGGTAGAATGCTGTGGTTTGGGGTAAAGTAGGTAGAATGTGTGGTTTGGGGTAAAGTAGATGAATGTGTGGTTTGGGTAAAGTAGGTAGAATGTGTGGTTTGGGGTAAAGTAGGTAGAATGTGTGGTTTGGGGTAAAGTAGGTAGAATGTGTGGTTTGTGGTCAAGTAGGATGAATGTGTGGTTTGTGGGTAAAGTAGGTAGAATGTGTGGTTTGGGGTAAAGTAGGTAGAATGTGTGGTTTGGTGTAAAGTAGGTAGAATGTGTGGTTTGTGGTAAAGTAGGTAGAATGTGTGGTTTGGGGTAAAGTAGGTAGAATGTGTGGTCTGGGTAAAGTAGGTAGAATGTGTGGTTTGGTGTAAAGTAGGAGAATGTGTGGTTTGGGGTAAAGTAGGTCAATTGTGTGGTCTGGGTAAAGTAGGTAGAATGTGTGGTAAAGTAGGTTGAACGTGTGGTTTGGGGTAAAGTAGGGAGAATGTGTGGTTTGGGGTAAAGTAGGTCAATTGTGTGGTCTGGGTAAAGTAGGTAGAATGTGTGGTTTGGTGTAAAGTAGCTAGAATGTGTGGTCTGGGTAAAGTAGGTAGAATGTGTGGTTTGTGGTAAGGTAGGTTGAACGTGTGGTTTTGGGTAAAGTAGGTAGAATGTGTGGTTCGGGGTAAAGTAGGTGAATGTGTGGTTTGTGGTAAAGTAGGTTGAACGTGTGGTTTGGGTAAAAAAGGTAGCATGTGTAGTTTGGGGTAAAGAAGGTAGAATATGTGTTTGGGTAAAAAAGGTAGAATGTGTGGTTTGGTGTAAAGTAGGTAGAATGTCTGATTTTGGGTAAAGTAGGTAGCATGTGTGGTTTGGGGTAAAGTAGGTTGATTGTGTGGTTTGGTTTAAAGTAGGTAGCATGCGTGGTTTGGGGTAAAGTAGATAGAATATGTTGTTTGGGGTAAAGTAGGATGAGCGTGTGTTGTGGGGGTAAAGTTGGTAGAATATGTGGTTTGGTGTAAAGTAGGTAGAATGTGTGGTTTCGTGTAAAGTAGAGAGAATGTGTGGTTTTGGGTAAAGTAGGTAGCATGTGTGGTTTGGGGTAAAGTAGGTTGAACGTGTGGTTTGGGGTAAAGTAGGTAGAATGTGCTGTTTGGTGTAAAGTAGGTAGAATGTGTGGTTTGGGGTAAAGTAGGTAGAACGTGTGGTTTAGGGTAAAGTAGGTTGAACGTGTGGTTTGGGGTAAAGTAGGTAGAATGTGTGGTTTGGTGTAAAGTAGGTAGAATGTGTGGTTTGGGGTAAAGTAGGTAGAATGTGTGGTTTGGGGTAAAGTAGATGGAATGTGTGGTTTGGGGAAAAGTAGGTAGAATGTGTGGTTTGGTGTAAAGTAGGTGAATGTGTGGTTTGTGGTAAAGTAGGTCGAATGTGTGGTTTGGGGTAAAATAGGTAGAACGTGTGGTTTTGGGTAAAGTAGGTAGAATGTGTGGTTTGGGGTAAAGTAGGTTGAATGTGTGGTTTGGGTTAAAGTAGGTAGAATGCATGGTTTGGGGTAAAGTAGGATGAACGTGTGGTTTGGGATAAAGTAGGTAGTATGTGTGGTTTGGTGTAAAGTAGGTAGAATGTGTGGTTTGGGGTAAAGTAGGTAGAATGTTTGGTTTGGGGTAAAGAAGGTAGAATGTGTGGTTTGGGGTAAAGTAGGTAGATGTGTGGTTTAGGGTTAAAGTAGGTAGAATGTGTGGTTTGGAATAAAGTAGTTAGAATGTGTTGTTTGGGGTAAAGTAGGTCAATTGTGTGGCCTGGGTAAAGTAGGTAGAATATGTGTTTTGTGGATAAAGTAGGTAGAATGTGTGGTTTGGGGTAAAGTAGGTAGAATGTTTGGTTTGGGGTAAAGTAGGTGGAATGTGTGGTTTGGGGAAAAGTAGGTAGAATGTGTGGTTTGGTGTAAAGTAGGTAGAATGTTTGGTTTGTGGTAAAGTAGGTAGAATGTGTGGTTCGGGGTAAAGTAGGTGAATGTGTGGTTTGTGGTAAAGTAGGTTGAACGTGTGGTTTGGGTAAAAAAGGTAGCATGTGTAGTTTGGGGTAAAGAAGGTAGAATATGTGTTTGGGTAAAAAAGGTGGAATGTGTGGTTTGGTGTAAAGTAGGTAGAATGTCTGATTTTGGGTAAAGTAGGTAGGATGTGTGGTTTGGGGTAAAGTAGGTTGATTGTGTGGTTTGGGTTAAAGTAGGTAGCATGCGTGGTTTGGGGTAAAGTAGATAGAATATGTTGTTTGGGGTAAAGTAGGATGAGCGTGTGTTGTGGGGGTAAAGTTGGTAGAATATGTGGTTTGGTGTAAAGTAGGTAGAATGTGTGGTTTCGTGTAAAGTAGAGAGAATGTGTGGTTTTGGGTAAAGTAGGTAGCATGTGTGGTTTGGGGTAAAGTAGGTTGAACGTGTGGTTTGGGGTAAAGTAGGTAGAATGTGCTGTTTGGTGTAAAGTAGGTAGAATGTGTGGTTTGGGGTAAAGTAGGTAGAATGTGTGGTTTGGGGTAAAGTAGGTTGAACGTGTGGTTTGGGGTAAAGTAGGTAGAATGTGTGGTTTGGTGTAAAGTAGGTAGAATGTGTGGTTTGGGGTAAAGTAGGTAGAATGTGTGGTTTGGGGTAAAGTAGATGGAATGTGTGGTTTGGGGAAAAGTAGGTAGAATGTGTGGTTTGGTGTAAAGTAGGTGAATGTGTGGTTTGTGGTAAAGTAGGTCGAATGTGTGGTTTGGGGTAAAATAGGTAGAACGTGTGGTTTTGGGTAAAGTAGGTAGAATGTGTGGTTTGGGGTAAAGTAGGTTGAATGTGTAGTTTGGGTTAAAGTAGGTAGAATGCATGGTTTGGGGTAAAGTAGGATGAACGTGTGGTTTGGGATAAAGTAGGTAGTATGTGTGGTTTGGTGTAAAGTAGGTAGAATGTGTGGTTTGGGGTAAAGTAGGTAGAATGTTTGGTTTGGGGTAAAGAAGGTAGAATGTGTGGTTTGGGGTAAAGTAGGTAGATGTGTGGTTTAGGGTTAAAGTAGGTAGAATGTGTGGTTTGGAATAAAGTAGTTAGAATGTGTTGTTTGGGGTAAAGTAGGTCAATTGTGTGGCCTGGGTAAAGTAGGTAGAATATGTGTTTTGTGGATAAAGTAGGTAGAATGTGTGGTTTGGGGTAAAGTAGGTAGAATGTTTGGTTTGGGGTAAAGTAGGTGGAATGTGTGGTTTGGGGAAAAGTAGGTAGAATGTGTGGTTTGGTGTAAAGTAGGTAGAATGTTTGGTTTGTGGTAAAGTAGGTAGAATGTGTGGTTCGGGGTAAAGTAGGTGAATGTGTGGTTTGTGGTAAAGTAGGTTGAACGTGTGGTTTGGGTAAAAAAGGTAGCATGTGTAGTTTGGGGTAAAGAAGGTAGAATATGTGTTTGGGTAAAAAAGGTGGAATGTGTGGTTTGGTGTAAAGTAGGTAGAATGTCTGATTTTGGGTAAAGTAGGTAGGATGTGTGGTTTGGGGTAAAGTAGGTTGATTGTGTGGTTTGGGTTAAAGTAGGTAGCATGCGTGGTTTGGGGTAAAGTAGATAGAATATGTTGTTTGGGGTAAAGTAGGATGAGCGTGTGTTGTGGGGGTAAAGTTGGTAGAATATGTGGTTTGGTGTAAAGTAGGTAGAATGTGTGGTTTCGTGTAAAGTAGAGAGAATGTGTGGTTTTGGGTAAAGTAGGTAGCATGTGTGGTTTGGGGTAAAGTAGGTTGAACGTGTGGTTTGGGGTAAAGTAGGTAGAATGTGCTGTTTGGTGTAAAGTAGGTAGAATGTGTGGTTTGGGGTAAAGTAGGTAGAATGTGTGGTTTGGTGTAAAGTAGGTAGAATGTGTGGTTTGGGGTAAAGTAGGTAGAATGTGTTGTTTGGGGTAAAGTAGATGGAATGTGTGGTTTGGGGAAAAGTAGGTAGAATGTGTGGTTTGGTGTAAAGTAGGTGAATGTGTGGTTTGTGGTAAAGTAGGTCAAATGTGTGGTTTGGGGTAAAATAGGTAGAACGTGTGGTTTTGGGTAAAGTAGGTAGAATGTGTGGTTTGGGGTAAAGTAGGTTGAATGTGTGGTTTGGGTTAAAGTAGGTAGAATGCATGGTTTGTGGTTAAGTAGGTTGAACGTGTGGTTTGGGTAAAAAAGGTAGCATGTGTAGTTTGGGGTAAAGAAGGTAGAATATGTGTTTGGGTAAAAAAGGTGGAATGTGTGGTTTGGTGTAAAGTAGGTAAAATGTCTGATTTTGGGTAAAGTAGGTAGCATGTGTGGTTTGGGGTAAAGTAGGTTGATTGTGTGGTTTGGGTTAAAGTAGGTAGCATGCGTGGTTTGGGGTAAAGTAGATAGAATATGTTGTTTGGGGTAAAGTAGGATGAGCGTGTGTTGTGGGGGTAAAGTTGGTAGAATATGTGGTTTGGTGTAAAGTAGGTAGAATGTGTGGTTTCGTGTAAAGTAGAGAGAATGTGTGGTTTTGGGTAAAGTAGGTAGCATGTGTGGTTTGGGGTAAAGTAGGTTGAACGTGTGGTTTGGGTTAAAGTAGATAGAATGCGTGGTTTGGGGTAAAGTAGGTAGAATGTGTGGTTTGGGGTAAAGTTGGATGAACGTGTGGTTTGGGGAAAGTAGGTAGAATGTGTAGTTTGGGGTAAAGTAGGTAGAATATGTTGTTTGGGGTAAAGTAGGTTGAACGTGTGGTGTGGGGGTAAAGTTGGTAGAATGTGTGATTTGGGGTAAAGTAGGTAGAATGTGTGGTTTCGTGTAAAGTAGGTAGAATCTGTTGTTTGGGGTAAAGTAGGTAGAATGTGTGGTTTGGGGTAAAGTAGATTGAACGTGTGGTTTGGGGTAAAGTAGGTAGAATGTGTGGTTTTGTGTAAAGTAGGTAGAATGTGTGGTTTGGGTTAAAGTAGGTAGAATGCGTGGTTTGGGGTAAAGTAGGTAAATGTGAGGTTTGGGGTAAAGTTGATGAACGTGTGGTTTGTGGAAAGTAGGTAGAATGTGTGGTTTGGGGTAAAGTAGGTAGAAATTGTGGTTTGGGGTAAAGTAGGTAGAATGTGTGGTTTGTGGTCAAGTAGGATCATGTGTGGTTTGTGGATAAAGTAGGTAGAATGTGTAGTGTGGGGTAAAGAAGGTAGAATGTGTGGTCTGAGGTAAAGTAGCAAGAACGTGTGGTTTGGGGTAAAGTAGGGAGAATGTGTGGTTTGGGGTAAAGTAGGTCAATTGTGTGGTCTGGGTAAAGTAGGTAGAATATGTGGTTTGGTGTAAAGTAGCTAGAATGTGTGGTTTGGGGTAAAGTAGGTCAATTGTGTGGTCTGGGTAAAGTAGGTAGAATGTGTGGTAAAGTAGGTTGAACGTGTGGTTTGGGGTAAAGTAGGGAGAATGTGTGGTTTGGGGTAAAGTAGGTCAATTGTGTGGTCTGGGTAAAGTAGGTAGAATGTGTGGTTTGGTGTAAAGTAGCTAGAATGTGTGGTCTGGGTAAAGTAGGTAGAATGTGTGGTTTGTGGTAAGGTAGGTTGAACGTGTGGTTTTGGGTAAAGTAGGTAGAATGTGTGGTTCGGGGTAAAGTAGGTGAATGTGTGGTTTGTGGTAAAGTAGGTTGAACGTGTGGTTTGGGTAAAAAAGGTAGCATGTGTAGTTTGGGGTAAAGAAGGTAGAATATGTGTTTGGGTAAAAAAGGTAGAATGTGTGGTTTGGTGTAAAGTAGGTAGAATGTCTGATTTTGGGTAAAGTAGGTAGCATGTGTGGTTTGGGGTAAAGTAGGTTGATTGTGTGGTTTGGTTTAAAGTAGGTAGCATGCGTGGTTTGGGGTAAAGTAGATAGAATATGTTGTTTGGGGTAAAGTAGGATGAGCGTGTGTTGTGGGGGTAAAGTTGGTAGAATATGTGGTTTGGTGTAAAGTAGGTAGAATGTGTGGTTTCGTGTAAAGTAGAGAGAATGTGTGGTTTTGGGTAAAGTAGGTAGCATGTGTGGTTTGGGGTAAAGTAGGTTGAACGTGTGGTTTGGGGTAAAGTAGGTAGAATGTGCTGTTTGGTGTAAAGTAGGTAGAATGTGTGGTTTGGGGTAAAGTAGGTAGAACGTGTGGTTTAGGGTAAAGTAGGTTGAACGTGTGGTTTGGGGTAAAGTAGGTAGAATGTGTGGTTTGGTGTAAAGTAGGTAGAATGTGTGGTTTGGGGTAAAGTAGGTAGAATGTGTGGTTTGGGGTAAAGTAGATGGAATGTGTGGTTTGGGGAAAAGTAGGTAGAATGTGTGGTTTGGTGTAAAGTAGGTGAATGTGTGGTTTGTGGTAAAGTAGGTCGAATGTGTGGTTTGGGGTAAAATAGGTAGAACGTGTGGTTTTGGGTAAAGTAGGTAGAATGTGTGGTTTGGGGTAAAGTAGGTTGAATGTGTGGTTTGGGTTAAAGTAGGTAGAATGCATGGTTTGGGGTAAAGTAGGATGAACGTGTGGTTTGGGATAAAGTAGGTAGTATGTGTGGTTTGGTGTAAAGTAGGTAGAATGTGTGGTTTGGGGTAAAGTAGGTAGAATGTTTGGTTTGGGGTAAAGAAGGTAGAATGTGTGGTTTGGGGTAAAGTAGGTAGATGTGTGGTTTAGGGTTAAAGTAGGTAGAATGTGTGGTTTGGAATAAAGTAGTTAGAATGTGTTGTTTGGGGTAAAGTAGGTCAATTGTGTGGCCTGGGTAAAGTAGGTAGAATATGTGTTTTGTGGATAAAGTAGGTAGAATGTGTGGTTTGGGGTAAAGTAGGTAGAATGTTTGGTTTGGGGTAAAGTAGGTGGAATGTGTGGTTTGGGGAAAAGTAGGTAGAATGTGTGGTTTGGTGTAAAGTAGGTAGAATGTTTGGTTTGTGGTAAAGTAGGTAGAATGTGTGGTTCGGGGTAAAGTAGGTGAATGTGTGGTTTGTGGTAAAGTAGGTTGAACGTGTGGTTTGGGTAAAAAAGGTAGCATGTGTAGTTTGGGGTAAAGAAGGTAGAATATGTGTTTGGGTAAAAAAGGTGGAATGTGTGGTTTGGTGTAAAGTAGGTAGAATGTCTGATTTTGGGTAAAGTAGGTAGGATGTGTGGTTTGGGGTAAAGTAGGTTGATTGTGTGGTTTGGGTTAAAGTAGGTAGCATGCGTGGTTTGGGGTAAAGTAGATAGAATATGTTGTTTGGGGTAAAGTAGGATGAGCGTGTGTTGTGGGGGTAAAGTTGGTAGAATATGTGGTTTGGTGTAAAGTAGGTAGAATGTGTGGTTTCGTGTAAAGTAGAGAGAATGTGTGGTTTTGGGTAAAGTAGGTAGCATGTGTGGTTTGGGGTAAAGTAGGTTGAACGTGTGGTTTGGGGTAAAGTAGGTAGAATGTGCTGTTTGGTGTAAAGTAGGTAGAATGTGTGGTTTGGGGTAAAGTAGGTAGAATGTGTGGTTTGGGGTAAAGTAGGTTGAACGTGTGGTTTGGGGTAAAGTAGGTAGAATGTGTGGTTTGGTGTAAAGTAGGTAGAATGTGTGGTTTGGGGTAAAGTAGGTAGAATGTGTGGTTTGGGGTAAAGAAGGTAGAATGTGTGGTTTGGGTAAAGTAGGTAGATGTGTGGTTTGGGGTAAAGTAGGTAGAATGTGTGGTTTGGAATGTAAAGTAGGTAGAATGTGTTGGTTTGGTGGTAAAGTAGGTAGAATGTGTGATTCGGGGTAAAGTAGGTGAATGTGTGGTTTGTGGTAAAGTAGGTTGAACGTGTGGTTTGGGTAAAAAAGGTAGCATGTGTAGTTTGGGGTAAAGAAGGTAGAATATGTGTTTGGGTAAAAAAGGTGGAATGTGTGGTTTGGTGTAAAGTAGGTAGAATGTCTGATTTTGGGTAAAGTAGGTAGCATGTGTGGTTTGGGGTAAAGTAGGTTGATTGTGTGGTTTGGGTTAAAGTAGGTAGCATGCGTGGTTTGGGGTAAAGTAGATAGAATATGTTGTTTGGGGTAAAGTTGGATGAACGTGTGGTTTGGGGAAAGTAGGTAGAATGTGTAGTTTGGGGTAAAGTAGGTAGAATATGTTGTTTGGGGTAAAGTAGGTTGAACGTGTGGTGTGGGGGTAAAGTTGGTAGAATATGTGGTTTGGTGTAAAGTAGGTAGAATGTGTGGTTTCGTGTAAAGTAGAGAGAATGTGTGGTTTTGGGTAAAGTAGGTAGCATGTGTGGTTTGGGGTAAAGTAGGTTGAACGTGTGGTTTGGGTTAAAGTAGATAGAATGCGTGGTTTGGGGTAAAGTAGGTAGAATGTGTGGTTTGGGGTAAAGTTGGATGAACGTGTGGTTTGGGGAAAGTAGGTAGAATGTGTAGTTTGGGGTAAAGTAGGTAGAATATGTTGTTTGGGGTAAAGTAGGTTGAACGTGTGGTGTGGGGGTAAAGTTGGTAGAATGTGTGATTTGGGGTAAAGTAGGTAGAATGTGTGGTTTCGTGTAAAGTAGGTAGAATGTGTTTTTTGGGGTAAAGTAGGTAGAATGTGTGGTTTGGGGTAAAGTAGATTGAACGTGTGGTTTGGGGTAAAGTAGGTAGAATGTGTGGTTTTGTGTAAAGTAGGTAGAATGTGTGGTTTGGGTTAAAGTAGGTAGAATGCGTGGTTTGGGGTAAAGTAGGTAAATGTGAGGTTTGGGGTAAAGTTGATGAACGTGTGGTTTGGGTAAAGTAGGTAGCATGTGTGGTTTGGGGTAAAGTAGGTAGAAATTGTGGTTTGGGTTAAAGTAGGTAGCATGCGTGGTTTGGGGTAAAGTAGATAGAATATGTTGTTTGGGGTAAAGTTGGATGAACGTGTGGTTTGGGGAAAGTAGGTAGAATGTGTAGTTTGGGGTAAAGTAGGTAGAATATGTTGTTTGGGGTAAAGTAGGTTGAACGTGTGGTGTGGGGGTAAAGTTGGTAGAATATGTGGTTTGGTGTAAAGTAGGTAGAATGTGTGGTTTCGTGTAAAGTAGAGAGAATGTGTGGTTTTGGGTAAAGTAGGTAGCATGTGTGGTTTGGGGTAAAGTAGGTTGAACGTGTGGTTTGGGTTAAAGTAGATAGAATGCGTGGTTTGGGGTAAAGTAGGTAGAATGTGTGGTTTGGGGTAAAGTTGGATGAACGTGTGGTTTGGGGAAAGTAGGTAGAATGTGTAGTTTGGGGTAAAGTAGGTAGAATATGTTGTTTGGGGTAAAGTAGGTTGAACGTGTGGTGTGGGGGTAAAGTTGGTAGAATGTGTGATTTGGGGTAAAGTAGGTAGAATGTGTGGTTTCGTGTAAAGTAGGTAGAATGTGTTTTTTGGGGTAAAGTAGGTAGAATGTGTGGTTTGGGGTAAAGTAGATTGAACGTGTGGTTTGGGGTAAAGTAGGTAGAATGTGTGGTTTTGTGTAAAGTAGGTAGAATGTGTGGTTTGGGTTAAAGTAGGTAGAATGCGTGGTTTGGGGTAAAGTAGGTAGAACGTGTGGTTTGGGGTAAAGTTGATGAACGTGTGGTTTGTGGAAAGTAGGTAGAATGTGTGGTTTGGGGTAAAGTAGGTAGAAATTGTGGTTTGGGGTAAAGTAGGTAGAATGTGTGGTTTGTGGTCAAGTAGGATCATGTGTGGTTTGTGGATAAAGTAGGTAGAATGTGTAGTGTGGGGTAAAGAAGGTAGAATGTGTGGTCTGAGGTAAAGTAGCAAGAACGTGTGGTTTGGGGTAAAGTAGGGAGAATGTGTGGTTTGGGGTAAAGTAGGTCAATTGTGTGGTCTGGGTAAAGTAGGTAGAATATGTGGTTTGGTGTAAAGTAGCTAGAATGTGTGGTTTGGGGTAAAGTGTGTGGTAAAGTAGGTTGAACGTGTGGTTTGGGGTAAAGTAGGGAGAATGTGTGGTTTGGGGTAAAGTAGGTCAATTGTGTGGTCTGGGTAAAGTAGGTAGAATGTGTGGTTTGGTGTAAAGTAGCTAGAATGTGTGGTCTGGGTAAAGTAGGTAGAATGTGTGGTTTGTGGTAAGGTAGGTTGAACGTGTGGTTTTGGGTAAAGTAGGTAGAATGTGTGGTTCGGGGTAAAGTAGGTGAATGTGTGGTTTGTGGTAAAGTAGGTTGAACGTGTGGTTTGGGTAAAAAAGGTAGCATGTGTAGTTTGGGGTAAAGAAGGTAGAATATGTGTTTGGGTAAAAAAGGTAGAATGTGTGGTTTGGTGTAAAGTAGGTAGAATGTCTGATTTTGGGTAAAGTAGGTAGCATGTGTGGTTTGGGGTAAAGTAGGTTGATTGTGTGGTTTGGGTTAAAGTAGGTAGCATGCGTGGTTTGGGGTAAAGTAGATAGAATATGTTGTTTGGGGTAAAGTAGGATGAGCGTGTGTTGTGGGGGTAAAGTTGGTAGAATATGTGGTTTGGTGTAAAGTAGGTAGAATGTGTGGTTTCGTGTAAAGTAGAGAGAATGTGTGGTTTTGGGTAAAGTAGGTAGCATGTGTGGTTTGGGGTAAAGTAGGTTGAACGTGTGGTTTGGGGTAAAGTAGGTAGAATGTGCTGTTTGGTGTAAAGTAGGTAGAATGTGTGGTTTGGGGTAAAGTAGGTAGAACGTGTGGTTTAGGGTAAAGTAGGTTGAACGTGTGGTTTGGGGTAAAGTAGGTAGAATGTGTGGTTTGGTGTAAAGTAGGTAGAATGTGTGGTTTGGGGTAAAGTAGGTAGAATGTGTGGTTTGGGGTAAAGTAGATGGAATGTGTGGTTTGGGGAAAAGTAGGTAGAATGTGTGGTTTGGTGTAAAGTAGGTGAATGTGTGGTTTGTGGTAAAGTAGGTCGAATGTGTGGTTTGGGGTAAAATAGGTAGAACGTGTGGTTTTGGGTAAAGTAGGTAGAATGTGTGGTTTGGGGTAAAGTAGGTTGAATGTGTGGTTTGGGTTAAAGTAGGTAGAATGCATGGTTTGGGGTAAAGTAGGATGAACGTGTGGTTTGGGATAAAGTAGGTAGTATGTGTGGTTTGGTGTAAAGTAGGTAGAATGTGTGGTTTGGGGTAAAGTAGGTAGAATGTTTGGTTTGGGGTAAAGAAGGTAGAATGTGTGGTTTGGGGTAAAGTAGGTAGATGTGTGGTTTAGGGTTAAAGTAGGTAGAATGTGTGGTTTGGAATAAAGTAGTTAGAATGTGTTGTTTGGGGTAAAGTAGGTCAATTGTGTGGCCTGGGTAAAGTAGGTAGAATATGTGTTTTGTGGATAAAGTAGGTAGAATGTGTGGTTTGGGGTAAAGTAGGTAGAATGTTTGGTTTGGGGTAAAGTAGGTGGAATGTGTGGTTTGGGGAAAAGTAGGTAGAATGTGTGGTTTGGTGTAAAGTAGGTAGAATGTTTGGTTTGTGGTAAAGTAGGTAGAATGTGTGGTTCGGGGTAAAGTAGGTGAATGTGTGGTTTGTGGTAAAGTAGGTTGAACGTGTGGTTTGGGTAAAAAAGGTAGCATGTGTAGTTTGGGGTAAAGAAGGTAGAATATGTGTTTGGGTAAAAAAGGTGGAATGTGTGGTTTGGTGTAAAGTAGGTAGAATGTCTGATTTTGGGTAAAGTAGGTAGGATGTGTGGTTTGGGGTAAAGTAGGTTGATTGTGTGGTTTGGGTTAAAGTAGGTAGCATGCGTGGTTTGGGGTAAAGTAGATAGAATATGTTGTTTGGGGTAAAGTAGGATGAGCGTGTGTTGTGGGGGTAAAGTTGGTAGAATATGTGGTTTGGTGTAAAGTAGGTAGAATGTGTGGTTTCGTGTAAAGTAGAGAGAATGTGTGGTTTTGGGTAAAGTAGGTAGCATGTGTGGTTTGGGGTAAAGTAGGTTGAACGTGTGGTTTGGGTTAAAGTAGATAGAATGCGTGGTTTGGGGTAAAGTAGGTAGAATGTGTGGTTTGGGGTAAAGTTGGATGAACGTGTGGTTTGGGGAAAGTAGGTAGAATGTGTAGTTTGGGGTAAAGTAGGTAGAATATGTTGTTTGGGGTAAAGTAGGTTGAACGTGTGGTGTGGGGGTAAAGTTGGTAGAATGTGTGATTTGGGGTAAAGTAGGTAGAATGTGTGGTTTCGTGTAAAGTAGGTAGAATGTGTGGTTTGGGGTAAAGTAGGTAGAATGTGTGGTTTGGGGTAAAGTAGATTGAACGTGTGGTTTGGGGTAAAGTAGGTAGAATGTGTGGTTTTGTGTAAAGTAGGTAGAATGTGTGGTTTGGGTTAAAGTAGGTAGAATGCGTGGTTTGGGGTAAAGTAGGTAAATGTGAGGTTTGGGGTAAAGTTGATGAACGTGTGGTTTGTGGAAAGTAGGTAGAATGTGTGGTTTGGGGTAAAGTAGGTAGAAATTGTGGTTTGGGGTAAAGTAGGTAGAATGTGTGGTTTGTGGTCAAGTAGGATCATGTGTGGTTTGTGGATAAAGTAGGTAGAATGTGTAGTGTGGGGTAAAGAAGGTAGAATGTGTGGTCTGAGGTAAAGTAGCAAGAACGTGTGGTTTGGGGTAAAGTAGGGAGAATGTGTGGTTTGGGGTAAAGTAGGTCGAATTGTGTGGTCTGGGTAAAGTAGGTAGAATGTGTGGTTTGGTGTAAAGTAGCTAGAATGTGTGGTTTGGGGTAAAGTAGGTCAATTGTGTGGTCTGGGTAAAGTAGGTAGAATGTGTGGTAAAGTAGGTTGAACATGTGGTTTGGGGTAAAGTAGGGAGAATGTGTGGTTTGGGGTAAAGTAGGTCAATTGTGTGGTCTGGGTAAAGTAGGTAGAATGTGTGGTTTGGTGTAAAGTAGCTAGAATGTGTGGTCTGGGTAAAGTAGGTAGAATGTGTGGTTTGTGGTAAGGTAGGTTGAACGTGTGGTTTTGGGTAAAGTAGGTAGAATGTGTGGTTTGGGTAAAAAAGGTAGAATGTGTGGTTTGGTGTAAAGTAGGTAGAATGTGTGGTTTGTGGTAAAGTAGGTTGAACGTGTGGTTTGGGGTAAAGTTGGTAGAATGTGTGGTTTGGGTAAAGAAGGTAGAATGTGTGGTTTGGTGTAAAGTAGGAGGAACGTGTGGTTTGGGGTAAAATAGGTAGAATGTGTAGTTTGGGGTAAAGTAGGTAGAATTTGTGGTTTGGGGTAAAGTAGGTAGAATGTGTGGTTTGGGTTAAAGTAGGTAGAATGCGTGGTTTGGGGTAAAGTAGGTAGAATGCGTGGTTTGGGGTAAAGTAGGTAGAATGTGTGGTTTGGGGTAAAGTTGATGAACGTGTGGTTTGGGGAAAGTAGGTAGAATGTGTGGTTTGTGGTAAGGTAGGTTGAACGTGTGGTTTTGGGTAAAGTAGGTAGAATGTGTGGTTCGGGGTAAAGTAGGTGAATGTGTGGTTTGTGGTAAAGTAGGTTGAACGTGTGGTTTGGGTAAAAAAGGTAGCATGTGTAGTTTGGGGTAAAGAAGGTAGAATATGTGTTTGGGTAAAAAAGGTAGAATGTGTGGTTTGGTGTAAAGTAGGTAGAATGTCTGATTTTGGGTAAAGTAGGTAGCATGTGTGGTTTGGGGTAAAGTAGGTTGATTGTGTGGTTTGGGTTAAAGTAGGTAGCATGCGTGGTTTGGGGTAAAGTAGATAGAATATGTTGTTTGGGGTAAAGTAGGATGAGCGTGTGTTGTGGGGGTAAAGTTGGTAGAATATGTGGTTTGGTGTAAAGTAGGTAGAATGTGTGGTTTCGTGTAAAGTAGAGAGAATGTGTGGTTTTGGGTAAAGTAGGTAGCATGTGTGGTTTGGGGTAAAGTAGGTTGAACGTGTGGTTTGGGGTAAAGTAGGTAGAATGTGCTGTTTGGTGTAAAGTAGGTAGAATGTGTGGTTTGGGGTAAAGTAGGTAGAACGTGTGGTTTAGGGTAAAGTAGGTTGAACGTGTGGTTTGGGGTAAAGTAGGTAGAATGTGTGGTTTGGTGTAAAGTAGGTAGAATGTGTGGTTTGGGGTAAAGTAGGTAGAATGTGTGGTTTGGGGTAAAGTAGATGGAATGTGTGGTTTGGGGAAAAGTAGGTAGAATGTGTGGTTTGGTGTAAAGTAGGTGAATGTGTGGTTTGTGGTAAAGTAGGTCGAATGTGTGGTTTGGGGTAAAATAGGTAGAACGTGTGGTTTTGGGTAAAGTAGGTAGAATGTGTGGTTTGGGGTAAAGTAGGTTGAATGTGTGGTTTGGGTTAAAGTAGGTAGAATGCATGGTTTGGGGTAAAGTAGGATGAACGTGTGGTTTGGGATAAAGTAGGTAGTATGTGTGGTTTGGTGTAAAGTAGGTAGAATGTGTGGTTTGGGGTAAAGTAGGTAGAATGTTTGGTTTGGGGTAAAGAAGGTAGAATGTGTGGTTTGGGGTAAAGTAGGTAGATGTGTGGTTTAGGGTTAAAGTAGGTAGAATGTGTGGTTTGGAATAAAGTAGTTAGAATGTGTTGTTTGGGGTAAAGTAGGTCAATTGTGTGGCCTGGGTAAAGTAGGTAGAATATGTGTTTTGTGGATAAAGTAGGTAGAATGTGTGGTTTGGGGTAAAGTAGGTAGAATGTTTGGTTTGGGGTAAAGTAGGTGGAATGTGTGGTTTGGGGAAAAGTAGGTAGAATGTGTGGTTTGGTGTAAAGTAGGTAGAATGTTTGGTTTGTGGTAAAGTAGGTAGAATGTGTGGTTCGGGGTAAAGTAGGTGAATGTGTGGTTTGTGGTAAAGTAGGTTGAACGTGTGGTTTGGGTAAAAAAGGTAGCATGTGTAGTTTGGGGTAAAGAAGGTAGAATATGTGTTTGGGTAAAAAAGGTGGAATGTGTGGTTTGGTGTAAAGTAGGTAGAATGTCTGATTTTGGGTAAAGTAGGTAGGATGTGTGGTTTGGGGTAAAGTAGGTTGATTGTGTGGTTTGGGTTAAAGTAGGTAGCATGCGTGGTTTGGGGTAAAGTAGATAGAATATGTTGTTTGGGGTAAAGTAGGATGAGCGTGTGTTGTGGGGGTAAAGTTGGTAGAATATGTGGTTTGGTGTAAAGTAGGTAGAATGTGTGGTTTCGTGTAAAGTAGAGAGAATGTGTGGTTTTGGGTAAAGTAGGTAGCATGTGTGGTTTGGGGTAAAGTAGGTTGAACGTGTGGTTTGGGGTAAAGTAGGTAGAATGTGCTGTTTGGTGTAAAGTAGGTAGAATGTGTGGTTTGGGGTAAAGTAGGTAGAATGTGTGGTTTGGGGTAAAGTAGGTTGAACGTGTGGTTTGGGGTAAAGTAGGTAGAATGTGTGGTTTGGTGTAAAGTAGGTAGAATGTGTGGTTTGGGGTAAAGTAGGTAGAATGTGTGGTTTGGGGTAAAGTAGATGGAATGTGTGGTTTGGGGAAAAGTAGGTAGAATGTGTGGTTTGGTGTAAAGTAGGTGAATGTGTGGTTTGTGGTAAAGTAGGTCGAATGTGTGGTTTGGGGTAAAATAGGTAGAACGTGTGGTTTTGGGTAAAGTAGGTAGAATGTGTGGTTTGGGGTAAAGTAGGTTGAATGTGTGGTTTGGGTTAAAGTAGGTAGAATGCATGGTTTGGGGTAAAGTAGGATGAACGTGTGGTTTGGGATAAAGTAGGTAGTATGTGTGGTTTGGTGTAAAGTAGGTAGAATGTGTGGTTTGGGGTAAAGTAGGTAGAATGTTTGGTTTGGGGTAAAGAAGGTAGAATGTGTGGTTTGGGGTAAAGTAGGTAGATGTGTGGTTTAGGGTTAAAGTAGGTAGAATGTGTGGTTTGGAATAAAGTAGTTAGAATGTGTTGTTTGGGGTAAAGTAGGTCAATTGTGTGGCCTGGGTAAAGTAGGTAGAATATGTGTTTTGTGGATAAAGTAGGTAGAATGTGTGGTTTGGGGTAAAGTAGGTAGAATGTTTGGTTTGGGGTAAAGTAGGTGGAATGTGTGGTTTGGGGAAAAGTAGGTAGAATGTGTGGTTTGGTGTAAAGTAGGTAGAATGTTTGGTTTGTGGTAAAGTAGGTAGAATGTGTGGTTCGGGGTAAAGTAGGTGAATGTGTGGTTTGTGGTAAAGTAGGTTGAACGTGTGGTTTGGGTAAAAAAGGTAGCATGTGTAGTTTGGGGTAAAGAAGGTAGAATATGTGTTTGGGTAAAAAAGGTGGAATGTGTGGTTTGGTGTAAAGTAGGTAGAATGTCTGATTTTGGGTAAAGTAGGTAGGATGTGTGGTTTGGGGTAAAGTAGGTTGATTGTGTGGTTTGGGTTAAAGTAGGTAGCATGCGTGGTTTGGGGTAAAGTAGATAGAATATGTTGTTTGGGGTAAAGTAGGATGAGCGTGTGTTGTGGGGGTAAAGTTGGTAGAATATGTGGTTTGGTGTAAAGTAGGTAGAATGTGTGGTTTCGTGTAAAGTAGAGAGAATGTGTGGTTTTGGGTAAAGTAGGTAGCATGTGTGGTTTGGGGTAAAGTAGGTTGAACGTGTGGTTTGGGGTAAAGTAGGTAGAATGTGCTGTTTGGTGTAAAGTAGGTAGAATGTGTGGTTTGGGGTAAAGTAGGTAGAATGTGTGGTTTGGGGTAAAGTAGGTTGAACGTGTGGTTTGGGGTAAAGTAGGTAGAATGTGTGGTTTGGTGTAAAGTAGGTAGAATGTGTGGTTTGGGGTAAAGTAGGTAGAATGTGTGGTTTGGGGTAAAGTAGATGGAATGTGTGGTTTGGGGAAAAGTAGGTAGAATGTGTGGTTTGGTGTAAAGTAGGTGAATGTGTGGTTTGTGGTAAAGTAGGTCGAATGTGTGGTTTGGGGTAAAATAGGTAGAACGTGTGGTTTTGGGTAAAGTAGGTAGAATGTGTGGTTTGGGGTAAAGTAGGTTGAATGTGTGGTTTGGGTTAAAGTAGGTAGAATGCATGGTTTGGGGTAAAGTAGGATGAACGTGTGGTTTGGGATAAAGTAGGTAGTATGTGTGGTTTGGTGTAAAGTAGGTAGAATGTGTGGTTTGGGGTAAAGTAGGTAGAATGTTTGGTTTGGGGTAAAGAAGGTAGAATGTGTGGTTTGGGGTAAAGTAGGTAGATGTGTGGTTTAGGGTTAAAGTAGGTAGAATGTGTGGTTTGGAATAAAGTAGTTAGAATGTGTTGTTTGGGGTAAAGTAGGTCAATTGTGTGGCCTGGGTAAAGTAGGTAGAATATGTGTTTTGTGGATAAAGTAGGTAGAATGTGTGGTTTGGGGTAAAGTAGGTAGAATGTTTGGTTTGGGGTAAAGTAGGTGGAATGTGTGGTTTGGGGAAAAGTAGGTAGAATGTGTGGTTTGGTGTAAAGTAGGTAGAATGTTTGGTTTGTGGTAAAGTAGGTAGAATGTGTGGTTCGGGGTAAAGTAGGTGAATGTGTGGTTTGTGGTAAAGTAGGTTGAACGTGTGGTTTGGGTAAAAAAGGTAGCATGTGTAGTTTGGGGTAAAGAAGGTAGAATATGTGTTTGGGTAAAAAAGGTGGAATGTGTGGTTTGGTGTAAAGTAGGTAGAATGTCTGATTTTGGGTAAAGTAGGTAGCATGTGTGGTTTGGGGTAAAGTAGGTTGATTGTGTGGTTTGGGTTAAAGTAGGTAGCATGCGTGGTTTGGGGTAAAGTAGATAGAATATGTTGTTTGGGGTAAAGTAGGATGAGCGTGTGTTGTGGGGGTAAAGTTGGTAGAATATGTGGTTTGGTGTAAAGTAGGTAGAATGTGTGGTTTCGTGTAAAGTAGAGAGAATGTGTGGTTTTGGGTAAAGTAGGTAGCATGTGTGGTTTGGGGTAAAGTAGGTTGAACGTGTGGTTTGGGTTAAAGTAGATAGAATGCGTGGTTTGGGGTAAAGTAGGTAGAATGTGTGGTTTGGGGTAAAGTTGGATGAACGTGTGGTTTGGGGAAAGTAGGTAGAATGTGTAGTTTGGGGTAAAGTAGGTAGAATATGTTGTTTGGGGTAAAGTAGGTTGAACGTGTGGTGTGGGGGTAAAGTTGGTAGAATGTGTGATTTGGGGTAAAGTAGGTAGAATGTGTGGTTTCGTGTAAAGTAGGTAGAATCTGTTGTTTGGGGTAAAGTAGGTAGAATGTGTGGTTTGGGGTAAAGTAGATTGAACGTGTGGTTTGGGGTAAAGTAGGTAGAATGTGTGGTTTTGTGTAAAGTAGGTAGAATGTGTGGTTTGGGTTAAAGTAGGTAGAATGCGTGGTTTGGGGTAAAGTAGGTAAATGTGAGGTTTGGGGTAAAGTTGATGAACGTGTGGTTTGTGGAAAGTAGGTAGAATGTGTGGTTTGGGGTAAAGTAGGTAGAAATTGTGGTTTGGGGTAAAGTAGGTAGAATGTGTGGTTTGTGGTCAAGTAGGATCATGTGTGGTTTGTGGATAAAGTAGGTAGAATGTGTAGTGTGGGGTAAAGAAGGTAGAATGTGTGGTCTGAGGTAAAGTAGCAAGAACGTGTGGTTTGGGGTAAAGTAGGGAGAATGTGTGGTTTGGGGTAAAGTAGGTCAATTGTGTGGTCTGGGTAAAGTAGGTAGAATATGTGGTTTGGTGTAAAGTAGCTAGAATGTGTGGTTTGGGGTAAAGTAGGTCAATTGTGTGGTCTGGGTAAAGTAGGTAGAATGTGTGGTAAAGTAGGTTGAACATGTGGTTTGGGGTAAAGTAGGGAGAATGTGTGGTTTGGGGTAAAGTAGGTCAATTGTGTGGTCTGGGTAAAGTAGGTAGAATGTGTGGTTTGGTGTAAAGTAGCTAGAATGTGTGGTCTGGGTAAAGTAGGTAGAATGTGTGGTTTGTGGTAAGGTAGGTTGAACGTGTGGTTTTGGGTAAAGTAGGTAGAATGTGTGGTTTGGGTAAAAAAGGTAGAATGTGTGGTTTGGTGTAAAGTAGGTAGAATGTGTGGTTTGTGGTAAGGTAGGTTGAACGTGTGGTTTTGGGTAAAGTTGGTAGAATGTGTGGTTTGGGTAAAAAAGGTAGAATGTGTGGTTTGGTGTAAAGTAGGAGGAACGTGTGGTTTGGGGTAAAAAAGGTAGAATGTGTAGTTTGGGGTAAAGTAGGTAGAATTTGTGGTTTGGGGTAAAGTAGGTAGAATGTGTGGTTTGGGTTAAAGTATTTAGAATGCATGGTTTGGGGTAAAGTAGGTAGAATGCGTGGTTTGGGGTAAAGTAGGTAAATGTGAGGTTTGGGGTAAAGTTGATGAACGTGTGGTTTGTGGAAAGTAGGTAGAATGTGTGGTTTGTGGTAAGGTAGGTTGAACGTGTGGTTTTGGGTAAAGTAGGTAGAATGTGTGGTTCGGGGTAAAGTAGGTGAATGTGTGGTTTGTGGTAAAGTAGGTTGAACGTGTGGTTTTGGTAAAAAAGGTAGCATGTGTAGTTTGGGGTAAAGAAGGTAGAATATGTGTTTGGGTAAAAAAGGTAGAATGTGTGGTTTGGTGTAAAGTAGGTAGAATGTCTGATTTTGGGTAAAGTAGGTAGCATGTGTGGTTTGGGGTAAAGTTGGTTGATTGTGTGGTTTGGGTTAAAGTAGGTAGCATGCGTGGTTTGGGTTAAAGTAGATAGAATATGTTGTTTGGGGTAAAGTAGGATGAGCGTGTGTTGTGGGGGTAAAGTTGGTAGAATATGTGGTTTGGTGTAAAGTAGGTAGAATGTGTGGTTTCGTGTAAAGTAGAGAGAATGTGTGGTTTTGGGTAAAGTAGGTAGCATGTGTGGTTTGGGGTAAAGTAGGTTGAACGTGTGGTTTGGGGTAAAGTAGGTAGAATGTGCTGTTTGGTGTAAAGTAGGTAGAATGTGTGGTTTGGGGTAAAGTAGGTAGAACGTGTGGTTTAGGGTAAAGTAGGTTGAACGTGTGGTTTGGGGTAAAGTAGGTAGAATGTGTGGTTTGGTGTAAAGTAGGTAGAATGTGTGGTTTGGGGTAAAGTAGGTAGAATGTGTGGTTTGGGGTAAAGTAGATGGAATGTGTGGTTTGGGGAAAAGTAGGTAGAATGTGTGGTTTGGTGTAAAGTAGGTGAATGTGTGGTTTGTGGTAAAGTAGGTCGAATGTGTGGTTTGGGGTAAAATAGGTAGAACGTGTGGTTTTGGGTAAAGTAGGTAGAATGTGTGGTTTGGGGTAAAGTAGGTTGAATGTATGGTTTGGGTTAAAGTAGGTAGAATGCATGGTTTGGGGTAAAGTAGGATGAACGTGTGGTTTGGGATAAAGTAGGTAGTATGTGTGGTTTGGTGTAAAGTAGGTAGAATGTGTGGTTTGGGGTAAAGTAGGTAGAATGTTTGGTTTGGGGTAAAGAAGGTAGAATGTGTGGTTTGGGGTAAAGTAGGTAGATGTGTGGTTTAGGGTTAAAGTAGGTAGAATGTGTGGTTTGGAATAAAGTAGTTAGAATGTGTTGTTTGGGGTAAAGTAGGTCAATTGTGTGGCCTGGGTAAAGTAGGTAGAATATGTGTTTTGTGGATAAAGTAGGTAGAATGTGTGGTTTGGGGTAAAGTAGGTAGAATGTTTGGTTTGGGGTAAAGTAGGTGGAATGTGTGGTTTGGGGAAAAGTAGGTAGAATGTGTGGTTTGGTGTAAAGTAGGTAGAATGTTTGGTTTGTGGTAAAGTAGGTAGAATGTGTGGTTCGGGGTAAAGTAGGTGAATGTGTGGTTTGTGGTAAAGTAGGTTGAACGTGTGGTTTGGGTAAAAAAGGTAGCATGTGTAGTTTGGGGTAAAGAAGGTAGAATATGTGTTTGGGTAAAAAAGGTGGAATGTGTGGTTTGGTGTAAAGTAGGTAGAATGTCTGATTTTGGGTAAAGTAGGTAGGATGTGTGGTTTGGGGTAAAGTAGGTTGATTGTGTGGTTTGGGTTAAAGTAGGTAGCATGCGTGGTTTGGGGTAAAGTAGATAGAATATGTTGTTTGGGGTAAAGTAGGATGAGCGTGTGTTGTGGGGGTAAAGTTGGTAGAATATGTGGTTTGGTGTAAAGTAGGTAGAATGTGTGGTTTCGTGTAAAGTAGAGAGAATGTGTGGTTTTGGGTAAAGTAGGTAGCATGTGTGGTTTGGGGTAAAGTAGGTTGAACGTGTGGTTTGGGGTAAAGTAGGTAGAATGTGCTGTTTGGTGTAAAGTAGGTAGAATGTGTGGTTTGGGGTAAAGTAGGTAGAATGTGTGGTTTGGGGTAAAGTAGGTTGAACGTGTGGTTTGGGGTAAAGTAGGTAGAATGTGTGGTTTGGTGTAAAGTAGGTAGAATGTGTGGTTTGGGGTAAAGTAGGTAGAATGTGTGGTTTGGGGTAAAGTAGATGGAATGTGTGGTTTGGGGAAAAGTAGGTAGAATGTGTGGTTTGGTGTAAAGTAGGTGAATGTGTGGTTTGTGGTAAAGTAGGTCGAATGTGTGGTTTGGGGTAAAATAGGTAGAACGTGTGGTTTTGGGTAAAGTAGGTAGAATGTGTGGTTTGGGGTAAAGTAGGTTGAATGTGTGGTTTGGGTTAAAGTAGGTAGAATGCATGGTTTGGGGTAAAGTAGGATGAACGTGTGGTTTGGGATAAAGTAGGTAGTATGTGTGGTTTGGTGTAAAGTAGGTAGAATGTGTGGTTTGGGGTAAAGTAGGTAGAATGTTTGGTTTGGGGTAAAGAAGGTAGAATGTGTGGTTTGGGGTAAAGTAGGTAGATGTGTGGTTTAGGGTTAAAGAAGGTAGAATGTGTGGTTTGGAATAAAGTAGTTCGAATGTGTTGTTTGGGGTAAAGTAGGTCAATTGTGTGGCCTGGGTAAAGTAGGTATAATATGTGTTTTGTGGATAAAGTAGGTAGAATGTGTTGTTTGGGGTAAAGTAGGTCAATTGTGTGGCCTGGGTAAAGTAGGTAGAATATGTGTTTTGTGGATAAAGTAGGTAGAATGTGTGGTTTGGGGTAAAGTAGGTAGAATGTTTGGTTTGGGGTAAAGTAGGTGGAATGTGTGGTTTGGGGAAAAGTAGGTAGAATGTGTGGTTTGGTGTAAAGTAGGTAGAATGTTTGGTTTGTGGTAAAGTAGGTAGAATGTGTGGTTCGGGGTAAAGTAGGTGAATGTGTGGTTTGTGGTAAAGTAGGTTGAACGTGTGGTTTGGGTAAAAAAGGTAGCATGTGTAGTTTGGGGTAAAGAAGGTAGAATATGTGTTTGGGTAAAAAAGGTGGAATGTGTGGTTTGGTGTAAAGTAGGTAGAATGTCTGATTTTGGGTAAAGTAGGTAGGATGTGTGGTTTGGGGTAAAGTAGGTTGATTGTGTGGTTTGGGTTAAAGTAGGTAGCATGCGTGGTTTGGGGTAAAGTAGATAGAATATGTTGTTTGGGGTAAAGTAGGATGAGCGTGTGTTGTGGGGGTAAAGTTGGTAGAATATGTGGTTTGGTGTAAAGTAGGTAGAATGTGTGGTTTCGTGTAAAGTAGAGAGAATGTGTGGTTTTGGGTAAAGTAGGTAGCATGTGTGGTTTGGGGTAAAGTAGGTTGAACGTGTGGTTTGGGGTAAAGTAGGTAGAATGTGCTGTTTGGTGTAAAGTAGGTAGAATGTGTGGTTTGGGGTAAAGTAGGTAGAATGTGTGGTTTGGGGTAAAGTAGGTTGAACGTGTGGTTTGGGGTAAAGTAGGTAGAATGTGTGGTTTGGTGTAAAGTAGGTAGAATGTGTGGTTTGGGGTAAAGTAGGTAGAATGTGTGGTTTGGGGTAAAGTAGATGGAATGTGTGGTTTGGGGAAAAGTAGGTAGAATGTGTGGTTTGGTGTAAAGTAGGTGAATGTGTGGTTTGTGGTAAAGTAGGTCGAATGTGTGGTTTGGGGTAAAATAGGTAGAACGTGTGGTTTTGGGTAAAGTAGGTAGAATGTGTGGTTTGGGGTAAAGTAGGTTGAATGTGTGGTTTGGGTTAAAGTAGGTAGAATGCATGGTTTGGGGTAAAGTAGGATGAACGTGTGGTTTGGGATAAAGTAGGTAGTATGTGTGGTTTGGTGTAAAGTAGGTAGAATGTGTGGTTTGGGGTAAAGTAGGTAGAATGTTTGGTTTGGGGTAAAGAAGGTAGAATGTGTGGTTTGGGGTAAAGTAGGTAGATGTGTGGTTTAGGGTTAAAGTAGGTAGAATGTGTGGTTTGGAATAAAGTAGTTAGAATGTGTTGTTTGGGGTAAAGTAGGTCAATTGTGTGGCCTGGGTAAAGTAGGTAGAATATGTGTTTTGTGGATAAAGTAGGTAGAATGTGTGGTTTGGGGTAAAGTAGGTAGAATGTTTGGTTTGGGGTAAGTAGGTGGAATGTGTGGTTTGGGGAAAAGTAGGTAGAATGTGTGGTTTGGTGTAAAGTAGGTAGAATGTTTGGTTTGTGGTAAAGTAGGTAGAATGTGTGGTTCGGGGTAAAGTAGGTGAATGTGTGGTTTGTGGTAAAGTAGGTTGAACGTGTGGTTTGGGTAAAAAAGGTAGCATGTGTAGTTTGGGGTAAAGAAGGTAGAATATGTGTTTGGGTAAAAAAGGTGGAATGTGTGGTTTGGTGTAAAGTAGGTAGAATGTCTGATTTTGGGTAAAGTAGGTAGCATGTGTGGTTTGGGGTAAAGTAGGTTGATTGTGTGGTTTGGGTTAAAGTAGGTAGCATGCGTGGTTTGGGGTAAAGTAGATAGAATATGTTGTTTGGGGTAAAGTAGGATGAGCGTGTGTTGTGGGGGTAAAGTTGGTAGAATATGTGGTTTGGTGTAAAGTAGGTAGAATGTGTGGTTTCGTGTAAAGTAGAGAGAATGTGTGGTTTTGGGTAAAGTAGGTAGCATGTGTGGTTTGGGGTAAAGTAGGTTGAACGTGTGGTTTGGGTTAAAGTAGATAGAATGCGTGGTTTGGGGTAAAGTAGGTAGAATGTGTGGTTTGGGGTAAAGTTGGATGAACGTGTGGTTTGGGGAAAGTAGGTAGAATGTGTAGTTTGGGGTAAAGTAGGTAGAATATGTTGTTTGGGGTAAAGTAGGTTGAACGTGTGGTGTGGGGGTAAAGTTGGTAGAATGTGTGATTTGGGGTAAAGTAGGTAGAATGTGTGGTTTCGTGTAAAGTAGGTAGAATCTGTTGTTTGGGGTAAAGTAGGTAGAATGTGTGGTTTGGGGTAAAGTAGATTGAACGTGTGGTTTGGGGTAAAGTAGGTAGAATGTGTGGTTTTGTGTAAAGTAGGTAGAATGTGTGGTTTGGGTTAAAGTAGGTAGAATGCGTGGTTTGGGGTAAAGTAGGTAAATGTGAGGTTTGGGGTAAAGTTGATGAACGTGTGGTTTGTGGAAAGTAGGTAGAATGTGTGGTTTGGGGTAAAGTAGGTAGAAATTGTGGTTTGGGGTAAAGTAGGTAGAATGTGTGGTTTGTGGTCAAGTAGGATCATGTGTGGTTTGTGGATAAAGTAGGTAGAATGTGTAGTGTGGGGTAAAGAAGGTAGAATGTGTGGTCTGAGGTAAAGTAGCAAGAACGTGTGGTTTGGGGTAAAGTA
The DNA here is from genome assembly GCF_029448725.1 of Salvelinus fontinalis. Classification (NCBI taxonomy): domain Eukaryota; kingdom Metazoa; phylum Chordata; class Actinopteri; order Salmoniformes; family Salmonidae; genus Salvelinus; species Salvelinus fontinalis. Next base: position 10,687,672 of record NC_074685.1, read on the forward strand.
GGGAGAATGTGTGGTTTGGGGTAAAGTAGGTCAATTGTGTGGTCTGGGTAAAGTAGGTAGAATATGTGGTTTGGTGTAAAGTAGCTAGAATGTGTGGTTTGGGGTAAAGTAGGTCAATTGTGTGGTCTGGGTAAAGTAGGTAGAATGTGTGGTAAAGTAGGTTGAACATGTGGTTTGGGGTAAAGTAGGGAGAATGTGTGGTTTGGGGTAAAGTAGGTCAATTGTGTGGTCTGGGTAAAGTAGGTAGAATGTGTGGTTTGGTGTAAAGTAGCTAGAATGTGTGGTCTGGGTAAAGTAGGTAGAATGTGTGGTTTGTGGTAAGGTATGTTGAACGTGTGGTTCTTGGTAAAGTAGGTAGAATGTGTGGTCTGGGTAAAGTAGGTAGAATGTTTGGTTTGTGGTAAAGTAGGTTGAACTTGTGGTTTGGGTTAAAGTAGGTAGAATGCGTGGTTTGGGGTAAAGAAGGTAGAATGTTTGGTTTGTGGTAAAGTAGGTATCACGTGTGGTTTGGGGTAAAGTAGGTAGAATGTGTGGTTTGTAATTATGTTTTTTCCACCATTTGTATCATTTTCACCCTCAGTGGAAAATAATTATTATATGCAGAGTGAAGAGGACGACAATCATTCACATTCCACCGTTTCTCATGTTTGCAAATCGCCTTTAAAATTGGGCAGGCCTGCAGAGTGTTTACCACTAAAGTCCCCTGTGCTTTTTCTCTTGTTGTGTGTGCTGGAGGTCTGGAAACCCCACACCGAACAGCCCTGTCAGAACCCAGACCCAAACATAAACCAATTTTACAGAGCCTTTCCCCTTCATGGTATTACAAGAAACAATAACACTTTTTAACAATTACAATTTTTTAGATGGTGAAAGTAAAACTAAAGAGCACACCATTGAGATCATTTTGTGATACAATTCTGATGTACAAGTTGGCACATACAATAAACACATTTAAGGGGTTGTCACTAAAAATGACGTGTTTGACTTTCATCATACACAACACAAAAGGCCCCTTGCCCCTGTGTGTGTGTGTGTGTGTGTGTGTGTGTGTGTGTGTGTGTGTGTGTGTGTGTGTGTGTGTGTGTGTGTGTGTGTGTGTGTGTGTGTGTGTGTGTGTGTGTGTGTGTGTGTGTGTGTGTGTGTGTGTGTGTGTGTGTGTGTGTGTATGCGTGTGTGTGTACGTGTGTGTGTGTGCGTGTGTGTGTGCGTGTGTGTGTGTGCTTGCGTGTGGCGGCTGCCTGCTTATAGCATGTTGGACACCATAATTTAAATCAAATAAATGTTTATTTTTCACATGCGCAGAATACAACAGGAGTAGACTTTAGGGCGAAATGCTTACTTACAGGCTCATTCCCAACAATACAGAGTTCAAAAGTAAGAACAATTCATACAAAATAAAAAAGGAAATAGTAACACAATAAAATAGCAATAACGAGGCTATATACAAGGACTACCGGTACCGAGTCAATGTGCCGGGGTACGAGGTAATTGAGATAATATGTACATTTAGGTAGGTGTAAAAGTGGAAAGGCAATCAGGATAGATAATAAACAGAGCAACGGCAGCCTATGTGAAGAGTGTGAAAGTGTGTCTATGTGTGAGTTTGTGTGTGTGTGTGGCGTCAATATGCATGCGCGTGTGTGTGTGTTTTATGTTTGTGAACCTATGTAGTGTGTGTGTGTTTAAGTGTGTGTTGGAGTGTCAGTGTAGAATGTGTGAGTGTGTGGTTCTAATGAGTGTGCATAGAGCCGGTGCAAGAGAGGCATTGCAAATAGTCTGGGTAGCCATTTGATTAAGTGTTCTGCAGTCTTATGGCTTGGGAGTAGAAGCTGTTCAGGAGTCTTTTGGTCCCAGATTTGGCACTCCGGTACCGCTTGCTGTGCGGTAGCAGAGAGAACAGTCTATGACTTAGGTGGCTGAAGTCTTTGACAATTTTTAGGGCTTTCTTCTGTCATCGCCTGGTATAGAGATCCCTGGATGGCAGAGAGGTCAGCCCAAGTGATGGGCCATACGCACTACCCTATGTAGCGCCTTACGGTTGGATGCCAAGTAGTTGCCATACCAAGCGGTGATGCAGCCAGTCAAGATGCTCTCAATGGTGCAGCTGTATAACCTTTTGAGGAACTGAGGGCCCATGCCAAATCTTGAGGGAAGAGACTTCTTCACGACTGTGTTGGAGTATTTGGACCATGATAGTTCTTAGTGATGTTCTTAGTGATGTGGACACCGAGGAACTTGAAGCTCTCGACCCGCTCCACTACAGCCTCGTCGATGCGAGTGGGGGCTGGCTCGGCCCTCCTTTTCATTTGTGTTGCTGACATTGAGGGAGAGGTTGTTGTCCTGGCAGCAGAACAGGGAGTAAAGTTGTATTTGGAAACTTTTGGCATCGTACCCTTATACTGTAGATTGAAACTAGGAAAATAATTGTCTTGAAAATGGGAGATAAGAGGTCATGCTAAACAGTAAAAGAGGGTGTCAGACCATAAAAGGAGAGGTCACCCTAAACAAGCCTATTGTTGACAATTCATAAAATGAACAAAGAACAGAAAAGTTTTGCCTTGCTGTGATCAAACATAGCTCAAGGAATAGCAGTGTTCCTTGACCATATACAACCCAAATGGTTTCCTTTCTTTCACTTTCTGTCCTACTTCCTGAAAGCATCCGATGCGGTAATGTTTTCACGTCTTGTCGGTGAATACCAAAAAGAAAAGCTGTCGGAATTTCGCTGGACCGCATCTTGTTTCCAGGAGTTCTGTACTGTATCCCGGGACAGGGTGAATTTGGATTTCTTAAACATACATGCTAGCTTTTAGTGGGTACTTACCCATTCCCCTTTCTATCTACACTGAGTGTACAAAACATTAGGAACACCTGCTCTTTCCATGACATAGACTGACCAGGTGAATCCAGGTCAAAACCATGATCCCTTATTGATGTCACTTTTTAAATCCATTTCAATCAGTGTAGATCAGCGTTTCCCAAACTCAGTCCCAAGAGGGGCACGTTTTGTTTATTGTTCGAGCACTACACAGCTGATTCAAATGATCAAAGCTTGGTGATTAGTTGATTATTTGAATCAGCTGTGTAGTGCTCGGGTAAAAAACTAAACGTGCACCCCTTGGGGTCCCAAGGACTGAGTTTGGGAGACCCTGATCTAGATGAAAGGGAGGAGACTGGTTAAAGAATTATTTTTAAGCATTGAGACAATTGTGACATGTATTGTGTGCGTGCCATTCAGAGGGTGAATGGGCAAGACAAATGTTTAAGTGCCTTTGAACGGGGTATGGTAGTAGGTGCCAGACGCACCGGTTTGAGTGTGTCACGCTCAACAGTTTCCAGTGTGGATCAATAATGGTCCACCACCCAAAGGACATCCAGCTAACTGGACACAACTGTGGAAAGCATTGGAGTCAACATGGGCCAGCATCCGACGCCGCGTAGCCAGCTTGTAGCCACCACAGTGTAGCCGCCATGGGCCAGCATCCAACGCCGCGTAGCCAGCTTCTAGCCACCACAGTGTAGCCGCCATGGGCCAGCATCCGACGCCGCGTAGCCAGCTTGTAGCCACCACAGTGTAGCCGCCATGGGCCAGCATCCGACGTCGCGTAGCCAGCTTCTAGCCACCACAGTGTAGCCGCCATGGGCCCGCATCCGACGCCGCGTAGCCAGCTTGTAGCCACCACAGTGTAGCCGCCATGGGCCAGCATCCGACGCCGCGTAGCCAGCTTGTAGCCACCACAGTGTAGCCAACATAGGCCAGCTTCGACACTGTGTAGAGTCAATGTCCCAAATAATTGAGGCTGTTCTGAGGGCAAAAGAGGGTGCAAGTTATACCCCTTTTTGCCCTCAGGACAGCCTCAACCCATCGGGGCATGGACTCTACAAGGTGTCGAAAGTGTTCCACTGTGCAACTCAATATTAGGAATGGGTTCCTAATGATTTGAACACTCAGTGTATTTTCCAGAATGTGTCTATAACCCACTAGATAACCAGCGGCTAATTAGACAATCATAACACATACTGGTAACAAGATAACCAGCGGCTAATTAGACAATCATAACACATACTGGTAACCAGATAACCAGCGGCTAATTAGACAATCATAACACATACTAGTTACTAGATAACCAGTGGCTAATTAGACAATCATAAAACATACTAGTTACTAGATAACCAGCGGCTAATTAGACAATCATAACACGTACTGGTAACCAGATAACCAGCGGCTAATTAGACAATCATAACACGTACTGGTTACTAGATAACCAGTGGCTAATTAGACAATCATAACACATACTAGTTACTAGATAACCAGCGGCTAATTAGACAATCATAACACGTACTGGTAACCAGATAACCAGCGGCTAATTAGACATTCATAACACGTACTGGTAACCAGATAACCAGCGGCTAATTAGACAATCATAACACATACTAGTTACTAGATAACCAGTGGTTAATTAGACAATCATAACACATACTAGTTACTAGATAACCAGCGGCTAATTAGACAATCATAACACATACTAGTTACTAGATAACCAGTGGCTAATTAGACAATCATAACACATACTAGTTACTAGATAACCAGCGGCTAATTAGACAATCATAACACGTACTGGTAACCAGATAACCAGCGGCTAATTAGACAATCATAACACATACTGGTTACTAGATAACCAGCGGCTAATTAGACAATCATAACACATACTAGTTACTAGATAACCAGCGGCTAATTAGACAATCATAACACATACTGGTTACTAGATAACCAGCGGATAATTAGACAATCATAACACATACTAGTTACTAGATAACCAGCGGCTAATTAGACAATCATAACACATACTAGTTACTAGATAACCAGCGGATAATTAGACAATCATAACACATACTAGTTACTAGATAACCAGTGGCTAATTAGACAATCATAACACATACTGGTTACTAGATAACCAGCGGCTAATTAGACAATCATAACACATACTGGTTACTAGATAACCAGCGGCTAATTAGACAATCATAACACATACTGGTAACCAGATAACCAGCGGCTAATTAGACAATCATAACACATACTAGTTACTAGATAACCAGTGGCTAATTAGACAATCATAAAACATACTAGTTACTAGATAACCAGCGGCTAATTAGACAATCATAACACGTACTGGTAACCAGATAACCAGCGGCTAATTAGACAATCATAACACGTACTGGTTACTAGATAACCAGTGGCTAATTAGACAATCATAACACATACTAGTTACTAGATAACCAGCGGCTAATTAGACAATCATAACACGTACTGGTAACCAGATAACCAGCGGCTAATTAGACAATCATAACACGTACTGGTAACCAGATAACCAGCGGCTAATTAGACAATCATAACACATACTAGTTACTAGATAACCAGTGGCTAATTAGACAATCATAACACATACTAGTTACTAGATAACCAGCGGCTAATTAGACAATCATAACACATACTAGTTACTAGATAACCAGTGGCTAATTAGACAATCATAACACATACTAGTTACTAGATAACGAGCGGCTAATTAGACAATCATAACACGTACTGGTAACCAGATAACCAGCGGCTAATTAGACAATCATAACACATACTGGTTACTAGATAACCAGCGGCTAATTAGACAATCATAACACATACTAGTTACTAGATAACCAGCGGCTAATTAGACAATCATAACACATACTTGTTACTAGATAACCAGCGGATAATTAGACAATCATAACACATACTAGTTACTAGATAACCAGCGGCTAATTAGACAATCATAACACATACTAGTTACTAGATAACCAGCGGATAATTAGACAATCATAACACATACTAGTTACTAGATAACCAGTGGCTAATTAGACAATCATAACACATACTGGTTACTAGATAACCAGCGGCTAATTAGACAATCATAACACATACTGGTTACTAGATAACCAGCGGCTAATTAGACAATCATAACACATACTGGTAACCAGATAACCAGCGGCTAATTAGACAATCATAACACATACTAGTTACTAGATAACCAGCGGCTAATTAGACAATCATAACACATACTGGTAGCCAGATAACCAGCGGCTAATTAGACAATCATAACACATACTGGTAAACAGATAACCAGCGGCTAATTAGACAATCATAACACATACTAGTTACTAGATAACCAATGGCTAATTAGACAATCATAACACATACTGGTTACTAGATAACCAGCGGATAATTAGACAATCATAACACATACTAGTTACTAGATAACCAGCGGCTAATTAGACAATCATAACACATACTAGTTACTAGATAACCAGCGGATAATTAGACAATCATAACACATACTAGTTAATAGATAACCAGTGGCTAATTAGACAATCATAACACATACTGGTTACTAGATAACCAGCGGCTAATTAGACAATCATAACACATACTGGTTACTAGATAACCAGCGGCTAATTAGACAATCATAACACATACTGGTAACCAGATAACCAGCGGCTAATTAGACAATCATAACACATACTAGTTACTAGATAACCAGTGGCTAATTAGACAATCATAAAACATACTAGTTACTAGATAACCAGCGGCTAATTAGACAATCATAACACGTACTGGTAACCAGATAACCAGCGGCTAATTAGACAAATCATAACACGTACTGGTTACTAGATAACCAGTGGCTAATTAGACAATCATAACACATACTAGTTACTAGATAACCAGCGGCTAATTAGACAATCATAACACGTACTGGTAACCAGATAACCAGCGGCTAATTAGACAATCATAACACGTACTGGTAACCAGATAACCAGCGGCTAATTAGACAATCATAACACATACTAGTTACTAGATAACCAGTGGCTAATTAGACAATCATAACACATACTAGTTACTAGATAACCAGCGGCTAATTAGACAATCATAACACATACTAGTTACTAGATAACCAGTGGCTAATTAGACAATCATAACACATACTAGTTACTAGATAACCAGCGGCTAATTAGACAATCATAACACGTACTGGTAACCAGATAACCAGCGGCTAATTAGACAATCATAACACATACTGGTTACTAGATAACCAGCGGCTAATTAGACAATCATAACACATACTAGTTACTAGATAACCAGCGGCTAATTAGACAATCATAACACATACTTGTTACTAGATAACCAGCGGATAATTAGACAATCATAACACATACTAGTTACTAGATAACCAGCGGCTAATTAGACAATCATAACACATACTAGTTACTAGATAACCAGCGGATAATTAGACAATCATAACACATACTAGTTACTAGATAACCAGTGGCTAATTAGACAATCATAACACATACTGGTTACTAGATAACCAGCGGCTAATTAGACAATCATAACACATACTGGTTACTAGATAACCAGCGGCTAATTAGACAATCATAACACATACTGGTAACCAGATAACCAGCGGCTAATTAGACAATCATAACACATACTAGTTACTAGATAACCAGCGGCTAATTAGACAATCATAACACATACTGGTAGCCAGATAACCAGCGGCTAATTAGACAATCATAATACATACTGGTAAACAGATAACCAGCGGCTAATTAGACAATCATAACACATACTAGTTACTAGATAACCAATGGCTAATTAGACAATCATAACACATACTAGTTACTAGATAACCAGCGGCTAATTAGACAATCATAACACGTACTGGTAACCAGATAACCAGCGGCTAATTAGACAATCATAACACGTACTGGTAACCAGATAACCAGCGGCTAATTAGACAATCATAACACATACTAGTTACTAGATAACCAGTGGCTAATTAGACAATCATAACACATACTAGTTACTAGATAACCAGCGGCTAATTAGACAATCATAACACATACTGGTTACTAGATAACCAGCGGATAATTAGACAATCATAACACATACTGGTTACTAGATAACCAGTGGCTAATTAGACAATCATAACACATACTAGTTACTAGATAACCAGCGGCTAATTAGACAATCATAACACATACTAGTTACTAGATAACCAGTGGCTAATTAGACAATCATAACACATACTGGTTACCAGATAACCAGCGGCTAATTAGACAATCATAACACATACTGGTTACTAGATAACCAGCGGCTAATTAGACAATCATAACACATACTGGTTACTAGATAACCAGCGGATAATTAGACAATCATAACACATACTGGTTACTAGATAACCAGCGGCTAATTAGACAATCATAACACATACTAGTTACCAGATAACCAGCGGCTAATTAGACAATCATAACACATACTGGTTACTAGATAACCCATGGGCTAATTAGACAATCATAACACATACTAGTTACTAGATAACCAGTGGCTAATTAGACAATCATAACACATACTAGTTACTAGATAACCAGCGGCTAATTAGACAATCATAACACATACTGGTTACTAGATAACCAGCGGCTAATTAGACAATCATAACACATACTGGTTACTAGATAACCAGCGGCTAATTAGACAATCATAACACATACTGGTAACCAGATAACCAGCGGCTAATTAGACAATCATAACACATACTGGTTACTAGATAACCAGCGGCTAATTAGACAATCATAACACATACTGGTTACTAGATAACCAGCGGATAATTAGACAATCATAACACATACTGGTTACTAGATAACCAGCGGCTAATTAGACAATCATAACACATACTAGTTACCAGATAACCAGCGGCTAATTAGACAATCATAACACATACTGGTTACTAGATAACCCATGGGCTAATTAGACAATCATAACACATACTGGTTACTAGATAACCAGTGGCTAATTAGACAATCATAACACATACTAGTTACTAGATAACCAGCGGCTAATTAGACAATCATAACACATACTGGTTACTAGATAACCAGCGGCTAATTAGACAATCATAACACATACTGGTAACCAGATAACCAGCGGCTAATTAGACAATCATAACACATACTAGTTACTAGATAACCAGCGGCTAATTAGACAATCATAACACATACTAGTTACTAGATAACCAGCGGCTAATTAGACAATCATAACACATACTGGTAACCAGATAACCAGCGGCTAATTAGACAACCTTAGCTCTTCTATCCTCTCGGACCAGGCCTCAGCTGGCTTCTCTAGATGTGGAGGGTGTCTGAATGAAAACTGAAGTATAATGTCTGAATAAAGCCTATACAAACCTATAATATGTATTTTTTATATTGATTCATGTTTTTGTTCTTTAATTTCCCAAGGTATGAAAGTACTTGCCATTGTTTCCTGTGTGTGTGTGTTTGTGTGTGCTTGCGTGTGTGTATGTATGTGTGAAGTGCATGAGGCTCCAGGAGTGAGTATGTGTGTGTGTGTCTTTAGAAAGCGCAGGTGTCAGTGTGTGTGGTCCCCACAGTGGTGGTGACGGTTGAGGGTTCGGAGGCCTCATTAAAGAACCGTCACTCTCGGGGTTAATATCTGTTTCCCATCTTTACCAAGTGGCTCTCGAGGGGCTGTGGGTTTCTCCCATTTCATTTAGTAAAAAAAAGAAATGCAGAAAAAAAGCCCTCACTTATGAAATGACAAGTACTTGAAAAGATCTAATATGGTGTTAATTGTCTAGCTGCCTTGACAAGGGGTGTGGATGGAAGGAATGGAGTGGGGCAGGGTGGAGCGCTGTGGTGGAGGGGCGCTCAAGCATGTTTCGCATTACAATAGGAAATGAACGCATTCTCTTCTGCAAACAGGGTGTGTTGTGTAGCCCTGTTGATATGAAGAGGGTGGAGAGAGGAGCAGTATGGCTGGAGTGGAGTGGGACACACACACAGGCACACTTAGAAAAGTCTTGAAGGACTCTTGGTCTCTCTAGTTTCTCAGTCTTGATTTTATACTCTGCAGCAGGCTCACAAAGAGATGCTCTAGTGCACAACACAGCATGAAAACAGCCCATCTAATAAGGCTCCTGAGTTAGGCACTATAACATTCAATAGATCCACTTCAGCCACTGCAAAGGATCTGAGGACTGCACCGCACACAGTAGGCCACTCCCCCTCTGAAGGAAACTGGAAACACAAATGCTATCTCATATTAGGGGTATGTGCTCATGACAGAAAGCTTTCACAGAAACTCAGTAAGAGAGATAAAACCCTGCCTAATGATAGGATTTGTAAGTAGACCCTATAATCCAGCCAGAAATGCAAGTAAAATTGATTAATAACCACAGGCCAATTAAACTGTAATATTCTTCAGTAGTTGACAGGCTAGCCTATACAACAGGTTCCTACTCACCTTGGCGACCACTTTGAGCTTGTGTTTCCTCTCGGACCTGTGGGATTCAAACTGTAAATTGGATAATCAATAAATGATGGATTGACTTTTACTTAGTGACTGGTGACACTGACTACATTTGTTAATTGTCCTGGCTTACAATTTCTCTGGTTACTTTGGCACACTCTCTTTGGGACAGGTCAAGGACGCACCAAAACTAAAGCATGGGAGGAGCAACCTAATGTGAACGTTTAGGCCTATTCTCCTACCAGGAGCAAGCTTGCCTGCTCTACCCTTACCCGTCCAATCCCTTCGCCAACCGCCACAGCGTAATTAGCGAGCTCAAGATTTACTCTGCCAGAAAAATGTGTTTTTAACTTGTATGCGAATTTTCTGCGGTGGATCCTCCCAGTTCCAATCATTCATACCATGCGGAAAACAACAGACTTCCCGCCCTCCCTACGCGATCGGAGCAACGTATGGTGCACAGGCATTGCTGTTGGTACAATCTAACATCTGTAGCCAAAAAGGAATGATATGGAACACACAGGATGGGAGCTCATCTGTTGCTCTCTGTTTGACTGAAACTTTTGTGGGAAATGTGGTGGAGAAGAAAATAGCCTTTTCCAGGGTGAGGAGTTGGCGGGGCAGGAGAGACTTCAATTTCTTAGTGTGATGGTGTCAGGTGGACAGATTTCTCTCTCACATTTCCCATTATCGTTTTAGTATAGAAATATTAGATTATCCTTATTAAATTGAGATGCGTAGCCTATTAAATCATACTTGTCAGCTATTCTTGTCTATTTGAAAAACTGAAAATCTCCTACCACACACATTGTATTGGCCTCGCTGATGTTTTGGCGTCTCTCGTGTTTTGGCCTCTCTGGTGTATTGGCCTCTCTGGTGTATTGGCCTCTCTGGTGTTTTGGCCTCTCTGGTGTATTGGCCTCTCTGGTGTTTTGGCCTCTCTGATGTTTTGGACTCTCTGGTGTATTGGCCTCTCTGGTGTTTTGGCCTCTCTGGTGTTTTGGCCTCTCTGGTGTATTGGCCTCTCTGGTGTTTTGGCCTCTCTGGTGTATTGGCCTCTCTGGTGTTTTGGCCTCTCTGGTGTATTGGCCTCTCTGGTGTATTGGCCTCTCTGGTGTATTGGCCTCTCTGGTGTTTTGGCCTCTCTGGTGTTTTGGCCTCTCTGGTGTTTTGGCCTCTCTGGTGTATTGGCCTCTCTGGTGTATTGGCCTCTCTGGTGTATTGGCCTCTCTGGTGTTTTGGCCTCTCTGGTGTTTTGGACTCTCTGGTGCATTGGCCTCTCTGGTGGAATGGCCTCTCTGGTGTATTGTCCTCTCTGGTGTTTTGGCATCTCTGGTGTTTTGGCCTCTCTGGTGTATTGGCCTCTCTGGTGTATTGGCCTCTCTGGTGTAATGGTCTCTCTGGTGTATTGGCCTCTCTGGTGTATTGGCCTCTCTGGTGTAATGGCCTCTCTGGTGTTTTGGCCTCTCTGGTGTAATGGCCTCTCTGGTGTATTGGCCTCTCTGGTGTATTGGCCTCTCTGGTGTATTGGCCTCTCTGGTGTATTGGCCTCTCTGGTGTAATGGCCTCTCTGGTGTATTGGCCTCTCTGGTGTAATGGCCTCTCTGGTGTTTTGGCCTCTCTGGTGTAATGGCCTCTCTGGTGTTTTGGCCTCTCTGGTGTAATGGCCTCTCTGGTGTATTGGCCTCTCTGGTGTTTTGGCCTCTCTGGTGTATTGGCCTCTCTGGTGTAATGGCCTCTCTGGTGTATTGGCCTCTCTGGTGTTTTGGCCTCTCTGGTGTTTTGGCCTCTCTGGTGTATTGGCCTCTCTGGTGTAATGGCCTCTCTGGTGTTTTGGCCTCTCTGGTGTATTGGCCTCTCTGGTGTAATGGCCTTTCTGTTGTCAACCGAAAGCCAACTATTGAAAGGCAACCTGTTGTCCTCAAGCATTCCTTTGTCCCAACACACACACACACACACACACACACACACACACACACACACACACACACACACACACACACACACACACACACACACACACACACACACACACACACACACACACACACACACACACACACACACACACACACACACATCTACCACCAGTCCAATAGACCATGGCAGTGCTTGTGGCAAGTGCATTGACCGTGCAAGCCCTGTGTTGTGATTAAGTAGGGATTTAACTGTCCAGTGACCAATGATGATCAGAGCCCTGCCCACTGGCACTTGTCAGAGCAGGATTATCCTCCCATCTGAAGCCTGATCCTAACAGCCTATGAGCCCTGTCCCTCTCTGGATCTGGTGACGGGGTGACGGGGGGAGACCAGACCACCATCCCTCCTTTAGTCCGGGTGCAGTGGGCTGCGTTTGCTCAGAGCAGGCATGTCTTTAACCCTGCCACACCACACCCCTCTCATTAGGAGAGAGAGAGAGAGAGAGAGAGAGAGAGAGAGAGAGAGAGAGAGAGAGAGAGAGAGAGAGAGAGAGAGAGAGAGAGAGAGAGAGAGAGAGAAAACACTAAACAGGGTGGGACCCCAAACAAGACCCCTGTCTTAATGTGAGGTCTTCATGGATAGAGGCCTCCTATAGAGTCAGAGCAAATGACTCCTGCCAGTATATTCCATGGTGGAGGTGGGTGTGATACAGGATAAGGGCTTCCCCACTCTCTCTCTCGCTTCTACATACATGATCATTAGGGGCTTTGGGGGGGGAACAGCTCCAAAAAGCCCAGAAAATCTGGTTCTGGTTTAATTTATACAAGCGTTCGACATTATGTGGGTTTAAGAACCATTTAGAAAAATTATACCCCACTGATAGGGGTATAAGTTGGGTCTTAAGTTGTGGTTTTTCCCATTACACATGGTACAGCATGTGAGAGAGGAGGGAGAGAGAGATCTCAGTCTCAGCTGGAATGATATCAACACAGATAATAGCTTAGGAAAGTCCTTGGAAGGAAGTTGGTTTTATATCCAGGATTGGAACCTACCCCCATATGTTCCCAAGGCGGATGCTCCAAACATATTTTATTTGGTTGTACACTGAGTATACCAAACAAAAGGAACACCTTCCTAATATTGAGTTGCACCCCCACACGGGAAACTGTTGAGCGTAAAAAACCCAGCAGTGTTGCAGTTCTTGACACAAACTGGTGTGCCTACAGTAGTCACATACAATTACATTATATATATATTTTTAATACATATACATATTTTTAAAGCTTTTTTTCTCCCCAATTTCATGGTATCCAATTGGTAGTTACAGTCTTGTCTCATCGCTGCAACTCCCGTACGGACTCGGGAGAGGCGAAGGTCGAGAGCAGTGCGTCCTCTGCAACACAACCCAACCAAGCCGCACTGCTTCTTGACACAATGCCCACTTAAACCGGAAGCCAGCCGAACCAATGTCTTGGAGGAAACACTGTACACCTGGCGACTGTGTCAGCATGCAGTGCGACCGGCCCGCCACAGGAGTCACTAGCGCGCAATGAGACAAGGACACCCCTGCCGGCCAAACCCTCCCCTAACCCGGACGACACTGGGCCATTTGTGACATCAATATGTCATGGAAAGAGCACGTTTTGTAAACTCAGTGTAGATTCTATGTATTTCTGACATTGTTTTATGTTTCCTTACACCAGAACCGGAATTGAATAGAGCTGAATTGAAAAGAGTCGTAGTCTAGGAAGGAGGGAGAGGTGGGGAGGGAGGGGTGAGGAGGGAAGAGGAAGGAGGGAGGGGTGAGGAGGGAGGAGGAAGGAGGGAGGGGTGCACTGGCAGAAATATTTATCAAGAACTGCATTCTCATGTTCACCACACAAGTTGATACTATAAAAGTATTTCTGAGCATGCTTTGAGTTTGGAAGCATTACAGAGCACATTGAGAGAGCGAGAGCGAGAGCAAGAGAGAGAGAGAGAGAGAGAGGAGAGAGAGAGAGAGAGAGAGAGAGAGAGAGAGAGAGAGAGAGAGAGAGAGAGAGAGAGAGAGAGAGAGAGAGAGAGAGAGAGAGAGAGAGAGAGAGAGAGAGAGAGAGAGAGAGAGAGAGAGAGAGAGAGAGAGAGAGAGAGAGAGAGAGAGAGAGAAGCTCATTGGTTAGTGTCCAACATCCAACAGGACACTTCCAGTGGAGTCTCTGGATACAAGACCCAATGCATCCCATCATCTACTACTAGTTCTATCTGCAAGTCTTCCAGGGGCCTAGGGTTTATGGCATATGCTGGCCTATTCAGAGCTCTGAGTTTGTGGAGTATGTAGTCACTGCTAGTGTGAAGGTAGTTTGTAGAGTATGGAGTCACTGCTAGTGTGAAGGTAGTTTGTAGAGTATGTAGTCATTGCTAGTGTGAAGGTAGTTTGTAGAGTATGTAGTCACTGCTAGTGTGAAGGTAGTTTGTAGAGTATGTAGTCACTGCTAGTGTGAAGGTAGTTTATAGAGTATGTAGTCACTGCTAGTGTGAAGGTAGTTTGTAGAGTATGGAGTCACTGCTAGTGTGAAAGTAGTTTGTAGAGTATGTAGTCACTGCTAGTGTGAAGGTAGTTTGTAGAGTATGTAGTCACTGCTAGTGTGAAAGTAGTTTATAGAGTATGTAGTCACTGCTAGTGTGAAGGTAGTTTGTAGAGTATGTAGTCACTGCTAGTGTGAAGGTAGTTTGTAGAGTATGTAGTCACTGCTAGTGTGAAGGTAGTTTGTAGAGTATGTAGTCACTGCTAGTGTGAAGGTAGTTTGTAGAGTATGTAGTCACTGCTAGTGTGAAGGTAGTTTGTAGAGTATGGAGTCACTGCTAGTGTGAAAGTAGTTTGTAGAGTATGTAGTCACTGCTAGTGTGAAGGTAGTTTGTAGAGTATGGAGTCACTGCTAGTGTGAAGGTAGTTTGTAGAGTATGTAGTCACTGCTAGTGTGAAGGTAGTTTGTAGAGTATGTAGTCACTGCTAGTGTGAAAGTAGTTTGTAGAGTATGGAGTCACTGCTAGTGTGAAAGTAGTTTTTAGAGTATGTAGTCACTGCTAGTGTGAAGGTAGTTTATAGAGTATGTAGTCACTGCTAGTGTGAAGGTAGTTTGTAGAGTATGTAGTCACTGCTAGTGTGAAGGTAGTTTGTAGAGTATGTAGTCACTGCTAGTGTGAAGGTAGTTTGTAGAGTATGTTGTCACTGCTAGTGTGAAGGTAGTTTGTAGAGTATGTAGTCACTGCTAGTGTGAAGGTAGTTTATAGAGTATGTAGTAACTGCTAGTGTGAAGGTAGTTTGTTGAGTATGTAGTCACTGCTAGTGTGAAGGTAGTTTATAGAGTATGTAGTCACTGCTAGTGTGAAAGTAGTTTGTATTGTATGTAGTCACTGCTCGTGTGAAGGTAGTTTGTAGAGTATGTAGTCACTGCTAGTGTGAAAGTAGTTTGTATTGTGTGTAGTCACTGCTCGTGTGAAGGTAGTTTGTAGAGTATGTAGTCACTGCTAGTGTGAAAGTAGTTTGTAGAGTATGTAGTCACTGCTAGTGTGAAAGTAGTTTGTAGAGTATGTAGTCACTGCTAGTGTGAAAGTAGTTTATAGAGTATGTAGTTACTGCTAGTGTGAAGGTAGTTTGTAGAGTATGTAGTCACTGCTAGTGTGAAGGTAGTTTGTAGAGTATGTAGTCACTGCTAGTGTGAAGGTAGTTTGTAGAGTATGTAGTCACTGCTAGTGTGAAAGTAGTTTGTAGAGTATGTAGTCTCTGCTAGTGTGAAAGTAGTTTGTATTGTATGTAGTCACTGCTAGTGTGAAAGTAGTTTGTAGAGTATGTAGTCTCTGCTAGTGTGAAAGTAGTTTGTATTGTATGTAGTCACTGCTAGTGTGAAAGTAGTTTGTAGAGTATGTAGTCACTGCTAGTGTGAAGGTAGTTTGTTGAGTATGTAGTCACTGCTAGTGTGAAAGTAGTTTGTAGAGTATGTAGTCTCTGCTAGTGTGAAAGTAGTTTGTATTGTATGTAATCACTGCTAGTGTGAAAGTAGTTTGTATTGTATGTAGTCACTGCTCGTGTGAAGGTAGTTTGTAGAGTATGTAGTCACTGCTAGTGTGAAAGTAGTTTATAGAGTATGTAGTTACTGCTAGTGTGAAGGTAGTTTGTAGAGTATGTAGTCACTGCTAGTGTGAAGGTAGTTTGTAGAGTATGTAGTCACTGCTAGTGTGAAGGTAGTTTGTAGAGTATGTAGTCACTGCTAGTGTGAAAGTAGTTTGTAGAGTATGTAGTCTCTGCTAGTGTGAAAGTAGTTTGTATTGTATGTAGTCACTGCTAGTGTGAAAGTAGTTTGTAGAGTATGTAGTCACTGCTAGTGTGAAGGTAGTTTGTAGAGTATGTAGTCACTGCTAGTGTGAAAGTAGTTTGTATTGTATGTAGTTACTGCTAGTGTGAAAGTAGTTTGTATTGTATGTAGTCACTGCTTGTGTGAAAGTAGTTTGTAGAGTATGTAGTCACTGCTAGTGTGAAGGTAGTTTGTAGAGTATGTAGTCACTGCTAGTGTGAAAGTAGTTTGTAGAGTATGTAGTCACTGCTAGTGTGAAGGTAGTTTGTAGAGTATGTAGTCACTGCTAGTGTGAAGGTAGTTTGTAGAGTATGTAGTCACTGCTAGTGTGAAGGTAGTTTGTAGAGTATGTAGTCACTGCTAGTGTGAAAGTCAGGCTACTTTGCTGAATAATTTTGTTTTTCAGAGTTGTAAGTCAGAAGTTTACCTACACCTTACCCAAATAAATTTAAACTCAGTTTTTCACAATTCCTGACTTTTAATCCTAGTAAAAATATCCTGTCTTAGGTCAGTTAGGATCACCACTTTATTTTAATAATGTGAAATGTCAGAATAATAGTGGAGGGAATGATTTATTTCAGCTTTTATTTCTTTCGTCACATTCCCAGTGGGTCAGAAGTTTACATACACTCAATTAGTATTTGGTAGCGTTGCCTTTAAATTGTTTAACTTGGGTCAAACGTTTCGGGCAGCCTTCCACAAGCTTCCCACAATAAGTTGGGTGAATTTTGGCCCATTCCTCCTGACAGAGCTGGTGTAACTGAGTCAGGTTTGTTGGCATCCTTGCTCGCACGCGCTTTTTCAGGTCTGCCCACATATTTGCTTCAATATATCCACATCATTTTCTCTCCTCATGATGCCATGTTTTTGGTGAAGTGCACCAGTCCCTACTGCAGCAAAGCACCCCCACAACATGATGCTGCCCTCCCCCATGCTTCACGGTTGGGATGGTGTTCTTCGGCTTGTAAGCCTCCCCCTTTTTCCTTGAAACATGACGATGGTCAATATGGCCAAACAGTTCTATTTTTGTTTCATCAGACCAGAGGACATTTCTCCAAAAAGTACGATCTTTGTCCCCATGTGCAG
The DNA here is from genome assembly GCF_029448725.1 of Salvelinus fontinalis. Taxonomy (NCBI): domain Eukaryota; kingdom Metazoa; phylum Chordata; class Actinopteri; order Salmoniformes; family Salmonidae; genus Salvelinus; species Salvelinus fontinalis. Next base: position 10,705,362 of record NC_074685.1, read on the forward strand.
TTGCAAACCGTAGTCTGGCTTTTTAATGGACTCGCTTTACTGTGGATATAGATACTTTTGTGCCTGTTTCCTCTAGCATCTTCACAAGGTCCTTTGCTGTTGTTCTGGGGTTGATTTGCACTTTTCGCACCAAAGAACACGTCTCCTTCCTGAGCGGTATGATGGCTGTGTGGTCCCATGGTGTTTATACTTGCGTACCAGATGAACATGGTACCTTCAGGCATTTGGAAATTGCTCCCAAGGATGAACCAGACTTGTGGAGGTCTACAATTTTTATTACTGAGGTCTTGGCTGATTTCTTCTGATTTTCCCATGATGTCAAGCAAAGAGGCACTGAGTTTGAAGGTAGGCCTTGAAATACATTCACAGGTACACCTCCATATGTGTAAACGTCTGACCCACTGGAATTGTGATACAGTGAATTATAAGTGAAATAATCTGTTTGTAAACAATTGTTGGAAAAATGACTTGTGTCATGCACAAAGTAGATGTCCTGACCGACTTGCTAAAACTATAATTTGTTAACAAGAAATGTGTGGAGTAGTTGAAAAACGAGTTTTAATGACTCCAACCTAAGTGTATGTAAACTTCCGACCTCAACTGTAGATCAATGGTACTCTGAATGTAAGGAGAAAAGAAAGTTAGAAATGGTGTGAGTGAAAGAAAGAGTTTTTGTGATGGAAATTTTGAGGTCAGTTCAGGAGGAGGCTGTTGTTTATGGACGGTTCAGCATTGATGCATATCTACAGTGAAACACTGCAGTGATACCCATAGATTGTATGTATAAATGGACAAAGCCATCGATGAAGTCACACCATTCATTCTTATACAGTACAAGTCAAAGGTTTGGACACACCTACTCACTCAAGGGTTTTTCTTTATTTTTACTATTTTCTACATTGTAGAATAATAGTGACGACATCAAAACTATGAAATAACAAATATGGAATCATGTAGTAACCCAAAAAGTGTAAAACAAATCAAAATATAAGGCCCACTTTTACCAAATAGGGCTATCTTCTGTATACCACCCCTACCTTGTCACAACACAACTAATTGGCTCAAACACATTAACAAGGAAATAAATTCCACAAATTAACTTTTAACAAGACACACCTGTTAATTGAAATGCATTCCAGGTAACTACCTCATGAAGCTGGTTGAGAGAATGCCAAGCGTGTGCAAAGCTGTCATCAAGGCAAAGGGTGGCTACTTTGAAGAATATAAAATACATTTAGATTTGTTTAACACTTTTTTGGTTACTACATGATTCCATAGGGATGCATTTGAAGCTCAGGAAGTAGATTTTAGCTTGCTAAAATGGCATCTCATGGGGGGGTTTTCAAGACAACATGCACAGTTTGAGCTACTCCAGAAAGTGACGTTGCCTGCCCCCTTTCATTGATTATCTCAAGTTAAAGGCCAACCTGGGTACTGCAGGCTGCTGATAGCCACCAAATTATTATTTTGTGTGCGATTATAAAATAATCAACGGCATACATCTGGTGTAATAGAAGCAATTATTGGTTACATGATTGTCTTCAAATACATGTTTTATTTACACGAATATTGCCCATAATAGGGTATCCTGATTTCTGGAAACAACAGCCTGCAGTACCCCGGTCGGCCTTGAACTTCATGGCTTCAGTGAAAGGGGGCAGTGGTGATGCTTAACGAGAACTACTCTGTAGTACAAGACAGATCAAACTCTCATCCTCCTCTTCTCTCCTCTCCTCTCCTCTCCTCTCCTCTCCTCTCCTCTCCTCTCCTCTCCTCTCCTCTCCTCTCCTCTCCTCCACAGTTGAATAGATGTTGTAATCTACGACGTGTAAGCCGGACGCTTCTCCAGTACCATACATATACATCCTAGTGTGTGTGTGTGTGTGTGTGTGTGTGTGTGTGTGTGTGTGTGTGTGTGTGTGTGTGTGTGTGTGTGTGTGTGTGTGTGTGTGTGTGTGTGTGTGTGTGTGTGTGTGTGTGTGTGTGTGTGTGTGTGTGTGTGTGTGTGGATGCTTTTAGGATGGAGGCTTTTAGGATGGATGCTTTTAGGATGGCACACACACATAGCACACAAACATTTTAAATACTTTATTTGAATCCATAGATCACACGCACATACACACACACACACACACACACACACACACACACACACACACACACACACACACACGCATGCACGCACGCACGCGCACACACACACACAGAGTGTCTTTTGCAGGATCCAAGAGGATGGACCAACTGTCAGTATGGACGGGTGACAACATTTGTATACATTTTTTGTGTGTCGTAAAATGTTCTAATGAATTACCCACACACACCCTGAAGTGACTGTGTCAGAAAGTCTGTCTCTAAAGAAAGGATCGACAGTAGGATGGTGTACAGTTTACCGTAACATAAATCTTACATTAACACTCTCATCCACACATACTACTGTAAACAAAAACAGGTTTTCAAAATAAATAAATAAATAAATCAGTTAATATTTAATTGGCCATCTATACTATAGGTACAAGATGCCAGGATATCTTTTAAATAAAAATAGAATTTGTTTCCTACGTCAGTGGCCATGTGTTGACAACAATAGACTGCATCATTGGTCTGCTGCTTGTATCCAACCACACTGAGGACCACACACAGCAGAAAAACCACACCGAACCACACCGTCTGTCTGTCTGCTGCCGTCACATTTACACCCGTCCACACCAGCATGTACGGTGACTCCCATAGTCACAGAAAACCAACACACACAGACACACACACACACAGTCACACAAGACAGCACCATTATTTATGTTGTGGCCCCGCTGTGCTGTACTGGCTCTTGCCATGTGTGGTGACTGTGATCCAGAGTAGTGTCTGTGACACAGAATGAAATAGAACACAGTATTAGATTGTATCTCTATGGTCTGTGGCAGGAAAGCATCTGTATATGACTAGACCATCACAGAGGGGGGTGTCTGTCTGTCATTCCATCACTATAACAGAATGTAGATGTGAGCCATGCAGTATGTCACCATCCCTCTGTGATGGTCTAGTCACATACAGATGCTTTCCTGCCAGGGAGTTTTCAAGCCTTGTATTTTGTTGTTTTAGTCAATGTATTTCAAATGGTAAAACTATAAGGTATAGCCTATTTTCTGTTATTACTTAATAAATATTTATAAAATGCACATGTATAGTTAATAGTATATACACTCCTTATAAACCCTTTGTACAGATGTATACCTTAATGTAACGTAAAACCCTAATATTTGAGTAGACTCCTTCCCTGGTTTCTTACTACATACAGTGCCTTCAGAAAGTATTCATACCCCATAACCTATTCCACATTTTGATGTGTTACAACCTGAATTCAAAATGGAATAAATACATATTTTTCTCTCATCCATATACACACCCGTATACACACCATAATAACAAAGTGAAAACAAGACATTCTTACAAATGTATTTAAAATGAAATACATAAATATCCAATTTATATAAGTATTCACACCTCTGAGTCAATACTTCTTCGAAGCACCTTTGTCAGCGATTACATCTATGAGTCTTTTTGGGTCTCTAAGAGCTTTGCGTGCCTGGATTGTACAAAGCTCTGTCAAGTTGATTGTTGATCATTGCTAGACAGCCATTTTCAAGTCTTGCCATAGATTTTCAAGCCGATTTAAGTCAAAACTGTAAGTAGGCCACTCAGGAACATTCACTGTCTTCTTGGTTAGCAACTCCAATGTAGATTTGGCCTTGTGTTTTAGGTTATTGTCCTGCTGAAAGATGACGTCGTCACCTAGTGTCTGTTGGAAAGCAGACTGAACCAAGTTTTGCTCTAGGATTTTGCCTGTGCTTATAGCTGTATACCGTTTCTTATTATCTTAAGAAAGCTCCTAGTCCTTGCCGATGACAAGCATACATTTCAGGCTGTATCACAACAAAATGCGGAAATAGTCAATGGGTGTGAATACTTTTCGAAGGCACTGTAGTTATACTGCATACAGTCCTGGTAGTATTCTGGGAAGGGTGAAACACAGTTGAAACAATCAAACTAATGTGTGCTCAACTCCTAAGGATTGTGAGAGTGGTGGTTTGATATCTTGATTACATAATTTCCCTTTAGTTAAAACTTTGTTCCAATCCACAGTTTGCAATAACCCTGATGAAACAGAGCAAAAATACTATGAACAAGCTAGGTCTAAACTACAGTATGTACCAAAGCCCACATATTAAACTAGGACAATTTTGAGGGGAAAATATAAAGACCTTTTCATTGGGACATTTCAGTAATTCCAACTGAAAACTCGTTCTTTCCAACCCACCCACTACTATAATTTCTCGACGGGTAATACTTTACATATGTGATCCATAGAAATACATACATATTACCAATATGTTTTCTCCAGTGTTGGCCAAATAAAAGCTTCATTCACATTAGGCTTAATGGGACAAAGACGTATTCATTACTGTGTGCCAGGACTGCCTGTGTGGCACTAGTGTTTGAGTGTGAGTGTGTGTGTATGTATGTATGTATGTATGTATGTATGTATGTATGTATGTATGTATGTATGTATGTATGTATGTATGTATGTATGTATGTATGTATGTATGTGTGTGTGTGTGTGTGTGTGTGTGTGTGTGTGTGTGTGTGTGTGTGTGTGTGTGTGTGTGTGTGTGTGTGTGTGTGTGTGTGTGTGTGTGTGTGTGTGTGTGTGTGTGTGTGTGTGTGTGTGTGTGTGTGTGTGTGTGTGTATGTGTATGTGTATGTGTGTATGTATGTATGTATGTATGTATGTATGTATGTATGTATGTGTGTGGGCCATGTTTGACTGTGTGTGGCACTAGGCTGTGCAACCAGCTCTCACAGGTTCACGTCAGAATTAGACAATCATCCACGTTTCTCAAAAGTCAAATTTTGAAGTTGTTCCAAACATGAAATCTCTAATTGTTTAAGATTAAGTTTAGGCATTCTCTGAATGGTTAAGGTTTGGGATAGACTTAAAACAAAAATCTCAAAACCAACTTTCTATTGCTCGATTCAAGCATGCAATATTTGCCACCAGAGGCAGATACTTATGCCAAGCCACCGTCCCCGTCCACAACACCTGAACAAAACCCAACCTGCTTGAAGGTAACAGCGCTCACTGTTGCTCCTAGTGGCCGGTTTCCACATCATATCCCAATGTCACACATGGAGGGACATCAAATACTGACTTGTATCGCGGGTGACCTGGCTGAGGCTGTGTGTGTGTGGTGTTCTCTGTATTTTCCTCCATGAAATTCTCTTGCCAAAGCGTTGGCTGTTTTACTGTTGCTCCCCAGGCAAACTCCCCTTCTCCCCACAGAATCATTCTAAATGAGATGTATGGAAAGTGTGTGACCTCAAATGAGAGCCAGCACTTACTCATAAAAATGAACAAATGTCAGTTTCAGTAAAATGGGTTATTTAATTTCAAATGTTCAAATCTTTTCACTGTTAATAATTTATTATATCCTTTCTAATGGATTGTTGCTTTTTTATCCATTTAATGAGTCAAAATGAATGCTGTAATAAGGTGAAGTCCTAAGAATTTTTAAATAGTTGAGTGAACAGACTCCTGTCAGTTTTAGATGCATTGATACTATTCTGAAATTCTGACTTCACTTACTCTTGGACGGTAAAACAACCCACATGAACATTTGAAATGCCTTAAAAGAGACAAAATTGATAACATAATTAGAATTATGAATGGTGACAAATGTGCTCGCATCAGGGGCCAATATAAGGCTTCCTGTGAACTCCAGCTGACTCCTCAGGCAAGGAAAAATTCTGGAAGATGTTTCAGTGACAGAGAGAAAAGGAAGAAGGAGCGAGAGAGACCGAGAGAAAAAATGAAGAGATTTTACGTATCCCCAGTGGATAATGTAAATGATAGATGAATATGAAAACAATGTCTGCTCCTATTGGACTCGTTCTACCCAATTCAGTCATAGATTCTCCATAAAACTGTGAAAACCTACAGGGTCCCCAGAGCCGTTTCGAAGAGAGCACAGAGCGCCCGGTCGGCCCGCACGGGAAAGCAAACAGTATTAATCCTCCCAAAAGTTCAAAATATCTTCCTGTCATAACAAGAGATCGGGCCCTTGTTCCTCTCTAAGTCTACAACATCATATTAACTACAGATGTGAGGCAGGATGGAGGCATAAACACAGCGGTCCCGTCATTTCTAAATGTTTAAAACGGAGCCTTAATGCAGAAGGGCTTTGGGTATTTGCCCAGCTGTTGAGTAAATAAGCACAGATGAGACTTAGACTGTGTCCCAAATGGCACCGTATTCCCTATGGGCCCCGGTCAAAAGTAGTGCACTATGTAGGGGATAGGGTGCAAGTTGGGAGCAGGCTTAGATTTAGAGGATGGCTAGCTAACCTACATCAGCGCTGCCCATCAACCCAAACACATCAGATACCTTTGTTATTTAATCTGTTCTAAAATGGGACGGCACTGACTTCAATTAGCTATAGCCTCAAAATCACTGGGGTAAGGTAGGCTTAGTTTCCCTACCAGGTGACGGGGGCAGGTGGAGAAACCCCTGTTCCATACAGGAAGACACCTTCTTTCAAATACTGTTCAACGACATCCTTCTATAGTAATAAAGCTGGCCAAATAACTGTGCTTGGGTGTATGCTTTCAGACAGGCATGGAGAGGCTTTTAAACAACCTAGCCTTTGAAGGCAGAATGAACGATGACAGTCACATACTGTATGTCACTAAGCGACTGAGTAAGTTTTATCATATGGGGTTATGAAATCTCATTGGGCAGAAGTCCAATAAACTTCCCCCAGAAAGTGTGTTGATACTGGCTCTTCAGTCCCGCAATTTATAGACACAACTGTAGTAGCAGGCAGCACTGGACTTCTGATCCAGAGCCATGAAGTTCAGTACACAACGATCCTGACAATCTATTTCTCTTTGTAATCAAAGCAGGAGCATTAATCAAAGCAGGAGTGTTTTTCTCTATAATCATAGATGTCAGATCTGTGTCTTTCAGTCATACGCTGCTGCACCTTATTATTGCGTAACAGCACCAGTACCAGCAATAGTACCAGCACCAGTACCAGAGCTGCACCCTGTATTGTGGCTCATGATACTACAGCTTGGCAGCACTTCAGGGAGTTAGCTAGATGAATGGCCTCTTCATCGTATTCTGTTACATTTCAGGGAAAATGCCCGGGCATCGGTGGGCATTTGGAAATTCTGGAAATTTATGGATCTGCAAACAGCTAGGACTTCGACCAACCAACCAACCAACCAACCAACCAGAGACCAGGACTGGGAAGAATGTTTCCCCTGATATGGAACAGAGGAGCTCATTGGCTTACTTCTGTTAGAAGGTTGGAGTGGATGGATGAAGATATGGAGGGAGGTGAGAGGAGGAGTTCAGTTCACAAAGTACTAATTAAAATGAGGTGTAATATGTGAACTGCCATTCATCAAGGCAGAGAGAGAGAGAGAGAGAGAGAGAGAGAGAGAGAGAGAGAGAGAGAGAGAGAGAGAGAGAGAGAGAGAGAGAGAGAGAGAGAGAGAGAGAGAGAGAGAGAGAGAGAGAGAGAGAGAGAGAGAGAGAGAGAGAGAGAGAGAGAGGGAAAGGTGATGGCAAAAACAGTGCCAAAAGCAGCAGTCTAATTATTCATACAAAGCTATTTGATCAAGCGGAGCTGTGCATTCTCTCTCTCTCGCTCTCTCTCTCTCTCTCTCTCACTTTCTACTCTGATTTGTTTTGTTAAGGTATGACCAATTATTTAACCTACTCTCATACTTCCTTGTTTAATCCAGAACCATTTATTGTTCAAATACAATTTCAAAGTTATTATGTAATTAAAGACTACATAATTTAGTATTTCGCTGCTGGAAACTTCAAAGCTGAGGGCCGTTTCCTAAGACATCACTTGCTGCTGATGGAATCATTTCCCTGGGATATTTCAAATAAACACATTAGGCTCGAAAGAATTCAAAACTTGTCTCCGACTATAACGCCCCCGGCCTTTTGATTGGCGTGAGGCGTGGAACGCCACTTTTCAGTGGAAACCTATGGGCCGCTCCCCTAATAGCCGACGTCTCCATGCTCCCATGCAGTGTCAATTATAGGATAATAGGGTGCAGGCGATTGCAGACTCTGTTTATTCAATCCATTTCTTCACACAAGTTCTCATTGGCTTGTTCCTTCCCCCTGCCTGTGTGTGTGGTGGTCCTCTGATCCGACTGACCCTGCCCATGTGTTCTCACTTTCTGCTCTGATCTCGGCTCCACGACCAGCAGGGAACCAAATACAAATTGAATAGTAACCATTCACAGGCCACCCTTTTCATAGCACCGCTAGGCCCGCTTTGTCTTCCCCAGGAGCGGCTGAAAGATAGATAGATGTTTAGTGTTTCGCCCGGCCTGCCTGGCCGCTGAGCTGCAGATCCCAACACTCTTTTCTCATGTCCTTGAGTGTGTTCCCAGGGTTATTGTTGGAGTTTGGAGGCCTACGCCGGATTCCTGAGAGATGCTGTTTATTGCAGGCCGTACAGTAGAATTCGATATCCTTTCAATCCATATCCTACTGTTGCTCCCTTCAAAGAATAGCAGGGCTGCAAAACATTGGGACTACTAATGAAAATGCTTTAGTTTTCAATTCACTTTTAGGTGTTTTTTGAAAGCAAGGAATCTACAGCGAGTGAAAGTGACCAACCAACCTCAGCCCCAGAGAAAACAACCGATGGTAGAGCTGGATGGCTGGTGTTTGGGTGGTGTGCATTTTGTTATTTCAGTTAAGGTGCAGTTTTCATTAGGCCCATAAGCCTCCCTTTTGAAAGCAAGGCCTTTTTCTGTGAAACTCACCGGACAGCAGCCGCTCTGCTTGCAAATGGCAGGGTATGTTTGTTCAGCTTTTATTGGAAGACTTGGGTTTGAAGAAGTTTAAAAGAAACTGTTGTTTTTGGGCTTCGTGTTTTCACTCGAGTGTGTCCACGTGCAAGCGTTGGTTCTTTCCACACTGAAAATGAGAAGGGGAGAAATACACATCTAATAACTCACCTAAAAAGAAGACAACATTTCAATTGACTCCATGAATAATCTCCCTAAGATAGATAAGATGAACATGCGGGAGAAAACAATAGCTACATTTTTCGAGGTGGTACATGTTGATTGGCCATAGAAAAATGTGATTTTTAAACTCTTTTATTCGCCATTAATCCTTCTTGGAACCTCTTCATTGGTATAAAAACACATCCATCCCCTGTTTCGGATTAAACTTTCACGCATTTGCCCCCTCCTTTTTCCCCCTTTAAATTATTCTTGTAAACTCTACTTCGTTTACTTAGCCTGGCTTTCATTGCGGCCATTTTGCACGGTTTACCTTTGTTTAGTTTATTAACCCAGGGGATTACTTAACCTAAACATCCCAGTCGAATACTTTGGCTTTGGGTTTCAACGTTTTTAACAAAACAATTTTTCTTATGTCGTTGAAAGCGACAGGGTGAGGGTGTCAGAGTTTATGGTCCGCATTTACAAACCGTTACGGTTGTCAACCGAGAATGACAAATGGAATAAGTGGCATGTTAATCAAAGAAACATTTGCGAAACATTCTGATTATTTGAAACATTCAATCACAACAAATATTCAATCACAGCTTTATGTGGTACTGGGACACCACACATAGCACTCATATCTGGATCTATTATCTGAAAGCCAAATATAATAGTGGTTTACAAAATAATAATGTTACACAATTAAGTTGGAACTGAACTATTTTATTTATTGTTCCATTCTCCAACCTATTACAAATTATGCCATGAAGTAAGGGAAATTATTTGGGTGTATATTTTCATTAATTCAGACCTGGTTGTCACGATCGTGTGGCGGATTAACGGACCAAAATGCAGCAGTTGGAAAATAAGCCATCTTCTTTTATTATACAACGAAGATGAACACGACACAAGAACACTTTACAAACTAACAAAATAACAAAACGACCGTGAAGCTACAAACGTTGTGCACAAACATACAGGCTACTAACGTTTTACATAGACATAGGAGACAATCACCCACAAACAAACAGTGAGAATGCCCTACCTAAATATGACTCTTAATTAGAGGCAAACGCAAACCACCTGCCTCTAATCAAGAGCCATACCAGGCAAACCAAAACCAACATAGAAACAGATAACATAGAATGCCCACCCAACCTCACGTCCTGACCAACTAACACACAAAAACTAACATAAATAGGTCAGGAACGTGACACTGGTACAATTTGATAAATAATGTTATAATATTTACAACAAAAACATGTAAGAAATAAATACAATTAAACCCTAAACATGTCTTTCCCATTTTTCGTTGTTCAATAATTATTGTCTCAAATGTCAGTATGATTCCCTTCTTCCTCCCATATCACTACGGAGCAACATACATTCCAACAGCACATGGCTGAAACCCCTCAGTGACTCTCAGTGGAAGAACATGTTAACTTTGCCTAGACCCAGTGCCTTCTCTGTAATGTGGCTTTAAGCCTTTGTTTGTTTAAGTCTATTCCGCGTCTAGGCAAAGATAACATGTTCTTGCACTGAGTCACTGAGAGTCAAGTGAGACTGTCCTCATTTACAACCCCCCCACCCACCCACCCCAATGCTCCTACACCATTGTTTCTGCTGCTTCTCCAACTGCAGGCAGGCAGGGAGGCAGGCAGGGAGGCAGGCAGATGCAGGGAGGCAGGGAGGCAAGGAGAGGCAGGGAGATGCAGGCAGGCAGGGAGGCAGGCAGGCAGGCAGGGAGGCAGGCAGATGCAGGGAGGCAGGGAGGCAAGGAGAGGCAGGGAGATGCAGGGAGGCAGGGAGATGCAGGGAGGCAGGCAGGCAGGGAGGCAGGCAAGGAGATGCAGGCAGGGAGATGCAGGCAGGGAGGCAGGCAGGGAGATGCAGGGAGGCAGGCAGGCAGGGAGGGAGACAGGGAGGCAGGCAGGGAGGTAGGCAGGAGGGAGGCAGGCAGGGAGATGCAGGGAGGCAGGCAGGCAGGGAGGCAGGCAGGGGGGCAGGCAAGGAGATGCAGGCAGAGAGATGCAGGCAGGGAGGCAGGCAGGGAGATGCATGGAGGCAGGCAGGCAGGGAGACAGGGAGATGCAGGGAGGCAGGGAGGGAGACAGGGAGGGAGACAGGGAGGCAGGCAGGGAGATGCAGGAGGAGGCAGGCGGGGAGATGAAGGGAGGCAGGCAGGCATTGAGGCAGGCAGGGAGGCAGGCAGGGAGGGAGGCAAGGAGATGCAGACAGGGAGATGCAGGCAGGGAGGCAGGCAGGGAGATGCATGGAGGCAGGCAGGCAGGGAGGGAGACAGGGAGGCAGGCAGGGAGATGCAGGGGGGTAGGCAGGCAGGTAGGGAGGGAAGGGGCAGGGAGGCAGGCAGGGAGATGCAGGGGGGTAGGCAGGGAGATGCAGGGAGGCAGGCAGGGAGATGCAGGGAGGCAGGCAGGCAGGGAGGGAGACAGGGAGGCAGGCAGGGAGATGCAGGGAGGGAGACAGGGAGATGCAGGCAGGGAGATGCAGGGAGGGAGACAGGGAGGCAGGCAGGGAGATGCAGGGAGGGAGACAGGGAGGCAGGCAGGGAGATGCAGGGAGGCAGGCAGGGAGATGCAGGGAGGCAGGCAGGGAGATGCAGGGAGGCAGGCAGGCAGGGAGGGAGACAGGGAGGTAGGCAGGGGGATGCAGCGAGGCAGGCAGGGAGATGCAGGGGGGTAGGCAGGCAGGTAGGGAGGGAGGGGGCAGGGAGGCAGGCAGGCAGGCAAGGAAAGGCAGGCAAGGAGAGGCAGGGGGAGGCAGGCAGGGAGAGGCAGGGGGAGGGAGGCAGGGAGAGGCAGGGGGAGGGAGGCAGGGAGGCAGGGAGGCAGGAGGGAGGCAGGCAGGGAGATGCAGGGAGGTAGGCAGGCAGGCAGGGAGGCAGGCAAGGAAAGGCAGGGGTAGGCAGGCAAGCAGGGAGGCAGGCAGGGATGCAGGCAGGCAGGGAGGCAGGCAAGGAGAGGCAGGGGGAGGCAGGCAGGGAGGCAGGCAGGGAGGCAGGGGGAGGCAGGCAGGGAGAGGCAGGGGGAGGCAGGCAGGGAGGCAGACAGGGAGGCAGGCAGGCAGGGAGGGAGGGAGGGATGCAGGCAGGGAGGCAGGAGGGAGGCAGGCAGGGAGATGCAGGGAGGCATTGAGGGAGACAGGGAGGGAGACAGGGAGGCAGGAAGGGAGATGCAGGGAGGCAGGCAGGCAGGTAGGGAGGGAGGCAGGACGGTAGGCAGGGAGGCAGGCAAGGAAAGGCAGGGGGAGGCAGGCAGGCAGGGAGGCAGGCAGGCAGGCAGGGATGCAGGGATGCAGGGATGCAGGCAGGCAGGCAGGGAGGCAGGCAGGCAGGTAGGGAGGGAGGCAGGACGGTAGGCAGGGAGGCAGGCAAGGAAAGGCAGGGGGAGGCAGGCAGGCAGGGAGGCAGGCAGGCAGGCAGGCAGGGATGCAGGGATGCAGGGATGCAGGCAGGCAGGCAGGGAGGCAGGCAGGCAGGCAGGCAGGCAGGCAGGCAGGCAGGCAGGCAGGGAGGGAGGCAGGCAAGCAGAGGCAGGGGGACGCAGGCAGGGAGGCAGGGAGGCAGGCAGGGAGGCAGGCAGGGAGAGGCAGGGGGAGGGAGGCATGGAGAGGCAGGGGGATGCAGGCAGGGAGACAGGGGGAGGCAGGCAGGGAGGCAGGGAGGCACTCATAGGTGGCCCGCCTTGCCATGACCCACATGGTCCTCATTTCTCCTAGCGTTCTGTGGTTTGTACCCTTACATCTGATAGCAGTGGCTTTCAGCAGTGACTAGCTGGCTGTGAGTGTATTCATTTTGGGCCATGAATGATGACAAAACCATCCAACCCCTGAAGGTTTAAGTCGACAGTAGCTGGAGCTGTTTACTTGTACTTTCACCTGGCCTCGTGTTCACAGATAGTGGTCAAGTTTCTAATTGTGACTCAGGTGGTAGAGCATGGAGCATGTCTTCCATACCAGATCCCTAATCAGAAGTTCTTTACAACGAGAATGACATCCTTATTTCAAAATTGACTCACCAATCGTCATGGCAGTATGAAAAGAAAGGACTGTCTGGTGGATCATTTAAGTTCAAATCAAATGATCCCTGTTGCCCACAAATGCACACTTAAATTCAAGATGTTACCTTAAGACCTAAGTAACCACAGTTTATGGAGTCTCATACACTCACAGCCTAATCTGCAGAAGCTCCCGACACAATTAGCTTCCTAATAACATGTTATGGGAATCGTGTAGAAAGCAGAGTTGACAGATATTAGGGTTGGGGCTATAGAGCCTTCGAGTGTGGTCCTCTACTTCTAACTACAGACACTGGGTCTTTCATCCTCCACACAGTTCTCTTCTGCAGAGAAGCCAGGAGCAACCATCCCTTTTAGACCACCACACACGGACAAAGACGAGGTCAGTTGTAATGTCAGTGCAAATTGTTCTTCATTTAGGCAGAGGGGGACTTAACAAGTGAAATGAACTGAGTTGAAAACACTAAATCATGCATACTAGGGAGAACATCCATTCGTTCTAGGTTTTAGTAGGGGAAAAAATCCTAATGGTATTATGATCTCTGTACCAAAAGTACAAATTACCCCGCAGAGATGAACTTGATGAGATGAATACACACTGAGTGTACAAAACATTAGGATCACCTTCCTAATATTAGTTGCACCCCCTTTTGCCCTCAGAACACCCACAATTCGTCAGAATCTACTAGGTGTTGAAAGCGTTCCACAGGGATGCTGAACCATGTTGACTCCAATGCTTCCCACAGTTGTGTCAAGTTGGCTGGATGTCCTTTGGGTGGTTGGCCCTTTCTTGATACACACGGGAAACTGTTGAGCGTGAAAGACCCAGCAGCGTTGCAGTTCTTGACACAAACCAGTGTGCCTGGCACTGTTTAAAGACACTGTTTAAAGACACTTCAATATTTTGTCTAGGCCATTCACCCTCTGGATGGCACACACACAATATATGTCTCAATTGTCTCAAGGTGTAAAAATCTTTTTTTAACCCGTCTCCTCACCTTCATCTACACCGATTGAAGTGGATTTAACAGGTGACATCAATAAGGAATCAGCGCTTTCACCTGGATTCACCTGGTCCGTCTAAGTCATGTTCCTAATATTTTGTACACCCAGTGTACGTTCTTAAATTGAACTCGCACAAATGGACTCGCACACCCATGCACACTCACACACACACACACACACACACCGCCACACACAGCAGACTATGCATAACAACCATGCATACACCAGTGACGTTAGACCAATCAAATCAGTGTATTAGTTCAATTGCTTACATGCTGTTATTCCAACTCCCTCTCACCACAATACAGTACGTCCCTACTGTTAGTACTACTACTGCTACTGCTACTACTGCTACTGCTATTACTACTGCTGATACTACTACTGCTACTACTACTGCTATTGCTACTACTACTGCCACTGCTACTACTACTACTACTGCTACTGCTACTACTACTACTAGTACTCCTACTACTACTACTACTGCTTATGATACTACTACTGTTACTACTACCACTAATGCTACTGTTACTACTAGTACTGCTACTACTACTACTACTACTACTGCAACCAGTACTGTTACTACTACTGTTACTACTACTACTTTTACTACTACTACTACTACTGCTACTGCTACTGCTACTGTTACTACTAGTACTAATGCTACTGTTACTACTAGTACTGCTACTACTACTCAATTTAACCTTGCGCAATACCCTAGATGCAGTTGCACCCCTAAAAACGAAAAACATTTGTCATAAGAAACTAGCTCCCTGGTATACAGAAAATACCCGAGCTTTGAAGCAAGCTTCCAGGAAATTGGAACGGAAATGGCGCCACACCAAACTGGAAGTCTTCCGACTAGCTTGGAAAGACAGTACCGTGCAGTACCGAAGAGCCCTCACTGCTGCTCGATCATCCTACTTTTCCAACTTAATCGAGGAAAATAAGAACAATCCAAAATTTCTTTTTGATACTGTTGCAAAGCGAACTAAAAAGCAGCATTCCCCAAGAGAGGATGGCTTTCACTTCAGCAGTAATAAATTCATGAACTTCTTTGAGGAAAAGATCATGACCATTAGAAAGCAAATTACGGACTCCTCTTTGAATCTGCGTATTCCTCCAGGGCTTAGCTGTCCTGGATCTGCACAGCTCTGCCAAGGCCTGGGATCGGGAGAGGCACTTAAGTGTTTTAGTACTATATCTCTTGACACAATGATGAAAATAATCATGGCCTCTAAACCTTCAAGCTGCATACTGGATCCTATTCCTACTAAACTGCTGAAAGAGCTGCTTCCTGTGCTTGGCCCTCCTATGTTGAACATAATAAACAGCTCTCTATCCCCCGGATGTGTACCAAACTCACTAAAAGTGGCAGTGATAAAGCCTCTCTTGAAAAAGCCAAACCTTGACCCGGAAAATATAAAAAACTATCGGCCTATATCGAATCTTCCATTCCTCTCAAAATTTTTAGAAAAAGCTGTTGCGCAGTAACTCACTGCCTTTCTGAAGACAAACAATGTATAGAAATGCTTCAGTCTGGTTTTAGACCCCATCATAGCACTGAGACTGCACTTGTGAAGGTGGTAAATGACCTTTTGGTGGCGTCAGACCGAGGCTCTGCATCTGTCCTCGTGCTACTAGACCTTAGTGCTGCCTTTGACACCATCGATCACCACATTCTTTTGGAGAGACTGGAAACCCAAATTGGTCTACACGGACCAGTTCTGGCCTGGTTTAGATCCTCCCTTTCGGAAAGATATCAGTTTGTCTCTGTGAATGGTTTGTCCTCTGACAAATCAACTGTGCATTTCGGTGTTCCTCAAGGTTCCGTTTTAGGACCACTATTGTTTTCACTATATATTTTACCTCTTGGGGATGTTATTCGATAACATAATGTTAACTTTCACTGCTATGCGGATGACACACAGCTGTACATTTCAATGAAACATGGTGAAGCCCCAAAATTGCCCTCGCTAGAAGCCTGTGTTTCAGACATAAGGAAATGGATGGCTGAAAACTTTCTACTTTTAAACTCGGACAAAACAGAGATGCTTGTTCTAGGTCCCAAGAAACAAAGAGATCTTCTGTTAAATCTGACAATTCATCTTGATGGTTGTAAAGTCGTCTCAAATAAAACTGTGAAGGACCTCGGCATTACTCTTGACCCTGATCTCTCTTTTGACGAACATATCAAGACTGTTTCAAGGACAGCTTTTTTCCATCTACGTAACATTGCAAAAATCAGAAATTTTCTGTCCAAAAATGATGCAGAAAAATTAATCCATGCATTTGTTACTTCTAGGTTAGACTACTGCAATGCTCTACTTTCCGGCTACCCGGATAAAGCACTAAATAAACTTCAGTTAGTGCTAAATACGGCTGCTAGAATCCTGACTATGTCACGATCGTGTGGCGGATTGATGGACCAAAACGCAGCTTTTGGACAGTAAGCCATCTTCTTTTATTTTAAAAGATGACGAAAAATAAACACGACACGAAACACTTTAACAAAACGAACAAAACAACAAACGACCGTGAAGCTAAATAACGTTGTGCACTACACACACAGGCTACAAACGTTCTGACATAGACAATTACCCACAACCAATGAGAGCCTATGGCTACCCTAAATAAGGCTCCCAATCAGAGACAACCGAAATCAGCTGTCTCTAATTGGGAACTCATTCAGGTAACCATAGACTCTCCTAGATAACTAACCAACATAGACAACGCTAGACATCTACACTCAACACAAAACCATATACTACACCCCATAACCCCTTTACCAAATAAACACCCAAAACCAACAAAACATAAACATTCCCCATGTCACACCCTGACCTAACTAAAATAATAAAGAAAACAAAGAATAATAAGGCCAGGGCGTGACATAACCCCCCCCTTGAGGCGCGAACTCCGGGCGCACCATACACAGTCTAGGGGAGGGTCTGGGTGGGCTCCCCTCCACGGTGGCGGCTCCGGCTCTGGTCGTAGTCCCCACGTCACCACAGTACCTAACCACCTCCTAGGCTTCCTCCAAACGACCCCCCTCCACATTAACCCCATTGCATTAAGGGGGAGTTCCGGACTAAGGGACAGCTCCGGACTAAGGACCAGTACCAGGGTAAGGGGCAGTACCAGGGTCAGGGGCAGTACCAGGATAAGGGGCAGTACCAGGGTAAGGGGCAGCACCAGGGTAAGGGGCAGCACCAGGGTCAGGGGCAGCTCCGGACTGAGGAATGGCAGCTCCGGACTGAGGAATGGCAGCTCCGGACTGAGGAATGGCAGCTCCGGACTGAGGGACTGCAGCTCCGGACTGAGGGACTGCAGCTCCGGACTGAGGGACGGCCCATGGCTGGCTGACAGATCTGGCTGCTCATGGCTGGCTAACGGATCTGGCTGCTCATGGCTGGCTGACGGATCTGGCTGCTCATGGCTGGCTGACGGATCTGGCTGCTCATGGCTGGCTGACGGATCTGGCTGCTTATGGCTGGCTGACGGATCTGGCTGCTCATGGCTGGCTGACGGATCTGGCTGCTCATGGCTGGCTGACGGATCTGGCTGCTCATGGCTAGCTGACGGATCTGGCTGCTCATGGCTAGCTGACGGATCTGGCTGCTCATGGCTAGCTGACGGATCTGGCTGCTCATGGCTAGCTGACGGATCTGGCTGCTCATGGCTAGCTGACGGATCTGGCTGCTCATGGCTGGCTGACGGATCTGGCTGCTCATGGCTGGCTGACGGATCTGGCTGCTCATGGCTGGCTGACGGATCTGGCTGCTCATGGCTGGCTGACGGATCTGGCTGCTCATGGCTGGCTGACGGATCTGGCTGCTCATGGCTGGCTGACGGATCTGGCTGCTCATGTCTGGCTGACGGATCTGGCTGCTCATGTCTGGCTGACTGATCTGGCTGCTCCTGTCTGGTTGGCGGCTCTGGCAGATCCTGTCTGGTTGGCGGCTCTGGCAGATCCTGTCTGACGGACGGCTCTAGCGGCTCCTGTCTGGCTGGCGGCTCTAGCGGCTCCTGTCTGGCTGGCGGCTCAGTGGGCTCATGGCAGACGGGCGGCTTTGCAGGCTCATGGCAGACGGGCGGCTTTGCAGGCTCATTGCAGACGGATGGCTCAGATGGCGCTGGGGAGACGGATGGCTCAGATGGCGCTGGGGAGACGGATGGCTCAGATGGCGCTGGGGAGACGGGCAGTTCAGTCATCGCTGTGCAGACGGCAGACTCCTGCCGGCTGAGGCGCACTGTAGGCCTGGTGCGTGGTGCCGGGACTGGTGGCACCGGGCTGGGGACACGCATCTCAGGGCTAGTGCGGGGAGCAGCAACAGGACGCACAGGACTCTGGGGACACACAGGAGGCTTTGTGCGTGGTTTAGACACTGGTGGTAAAGGGCTGGAGACACGCACCATATAGCTAGTGCGTGGAGGAGGCACTGGTGGTACTGGGTTGGGGCGGGGAGGTGGCGCCGGAAATACCGGACCGTGCAGGCGTACTGGCTCCCTTGAACGCCGAGCCTGCCCAACCTTACCTGGTTGTATGCTCCCCGTCGCCTGACCAGTGCGGGGAGGTGGAATAACCCGCACCGGCCTATGTAGGCGAACCGGGGACACCATGCGTAAGGCTGGTGCCATGTACGCCGACCCGAGGAGACGCACTGGTGACCAGATGCGTTGGGCCGGCTTCATGACATACGGCTCAACGCTCAGTCTAGCCCGGCCGATACGTGGAGCTGAAATGTACCGAACCGGGCTATGCACGCGTACAGGAGACACCGTGCGCTCTACTGCGTAACACGGTGTCTGCCCGTACTCTCGCTCTCCACGGTAAGTACAGGGAGTAGGCGCAGGTTTCCTACCTGACTTCGCCACACTCCCTTTAAGGCCCCCCCCAAGAAATTTTTGGGTTGTACTCACGGGTTTCCAGCCTTGTCTCCGTGCTGCCTCCTCATATCGCCTCCTCTCGGCTTTAGCTGCCTCCAGCTCTTCACGAGGAAGGCGATATTCTCCCGGTTGAGCCCACGGCCCCTTACCATCCAGTATCTCCTCCCATGGCCATGAATCCTGTGTAGGTAGGTCCTGTTGCCGCTTTCCATGCCGCTTGGTCCTATAATGGTGAGTAATTCTGTCACGATCGTGTGGCGGATTGATGGACCAAAACGCAGCTTTTGGACAGTAAGCCATCTTCTTTTATTTTAAAAGATGACGAAAAATAAACACGACACGAAACACTTTAACAAAACGAACAAAACAACAAACGACCGTGAAGCTAAATAACGTTGTGCACTACACACACAGGCTACAAACGTTCTGATATAGACAATTACCCACAACCAATGAGAGCCTATGGCTACCCTAAATAAGGCTCCCAATCAGAGACAACCGAAATCAGCTGTCTCTAATTGGGAACTCATTCAGGTAACCATAGACTCTCCTAGATAACTAACCAACATAGACAACGCTAGACATCTACACTCAACACAAAACCATATACTACACCCCATAACCCCTTTACCAAATAAACACCCAAAACCAACAAAACATAAACATTCCCCATGTCACACCCTGACCTAACTAAAATAATAAAGAAAACAAAGAATAATAAGGCCAGGGCGTGACAGACTAGAACCAAGAAATTTGATCATATTACTCCAGTGCTAGCTTCCCTACACTGGCTTCCTGTTATGGCAAGGGCTGATTTCAAGGTTTTACTGTTAACCTATAAAGCGTTACATGGGCTTGCTCCTACCTATCTTTCCGAGTTGGTCCTGCCATACATACCAATACGTACGCTACGGTCACAAGACGCAGGCCTCCTAATTGTCCCTAGAATTTCTAAGCAAACAGCGGGAGGCAGGGCTTTCTCCTATAGATCTCCATTTTTATGGAACAGTCTGCCTACCCATGTGAGAGACGCAGACTCGGTCTCAACCTTTAAGTCTTTACTGAAGACTTATCTCTTCAGTAGGTCATATGATTGAGTGTAGTCTGGCCCAGGAGTGTGAAGGTGAACGGAAAGGCTCTGGAGCAACGAACCGCCCTTGCTGTCTCTGCCTGGCCGGTTCCCCTCTCTCCACTGGGATTCTCTGCCTCTAACCCTGTTACAGGGGCTGAGTCACTGGCTTACTGGTGCTCTTTCATGCCGTCCCTGGGAGGGGGCCACAGCGTCACTTGAGTGGGTTGAGTTACTGACGTGATCTTCCTGTCTGGGTTGGCGCCCCCCCTTGGTTTGTGCTGTGGTGGAGATCTTTGTTGGCTATACTCGGCCTTGTCTCAGGATTATAAGTTGGTGGTTGAAGATATCCCTCCAGTGGTGCGGGGGCTGTGCTTTGGCAAAGTGGGTGGGGTTTTATCCTTCCTATTTGGCCCTGTCCGGGGGTATCTTCGGATGGGGCCACAGTGTCTCCTGACCCCTCCTGTCTCAGCCTCCAGTATTTATGCTGCAGTAGTTTATGTGTCGGGGGGCTAGGGTCAGTTGGTTATACCTGGAGTACTTCTCCTGTCTTATCCAGTGTCCTGTGTGAATTTAAGTATGCTTTCTCTAATTCTCTCGTTCTCTCTTTCTTTCTCTCTCTGAGAACCTGAGCCCTAGGACCATACGTCAGGACTACCGGGCATGACGACTCCCTGCTGCCCCCAGTCCGCCTGGCCTTGCTGCTATTCCAGTTTCAACGGTTCTGCCTGCGGTTACGGAACCCCTACCTGTCCCAGACCTGCTGTTTTCAACTCTTAATGATCGGCTATGAAAAGCCAACAGATTTATTCCTGATTATTATTTGACCATGCTTGTCATTTATGAACATTTTGAAAATCTTGGCTCTCTCTAATTTTCTCCTTCTCTCTTTCTTTCTCTCGGAGGACCTGAGCCCTGGGACCATACGTCGGGACTGCCGGGCGTGGTGGCTCCTTGCTGTCCCCAGTCCGCCTGGCCTTGCTGCTGTTCTGCCTGCGGTTATGGAACCGCCACCTGTCCCAGACCTGTTGTTTTTCAACTCTTAATGATCGGCTATGAAAAGCCAACTGAATATTATTCATGATTATTATTTGACCATGCTTGTCACTTATGAACATTTTTGAACATCTTGGCATAGTTCTGTTATAATCTCCACCCGGCACAGCCAGAAGAGGACTGGCCACCCCTCATAGCCTGGTTCCTCTCTAGGTTTCTTCCTAGGTTTTGGCCTTTCTAGGGAGTTTTTCCTAGCCACCGTGCTTCTACACCTGCATTCTAGCTGTTTGGGGTTTTAGGCTGGGTCTCTGTACAGCACTTCGAGACATTAGCTGATGTACGAAGGGCTATATAAAATAAACTTGATTGATTGATTGATACTACTAACACTACTACTACTACTACTACTGCTACTGCTACTGCTACTGCTACTGCTACTACTACTACTACTACTACTGCTACTGCTACTGTTACTACTAGTACTAATGCTACTGTTACTACTAGTACTGCTACTACCACTAACACTACTACTACTACTGCTACTACTACTACTGCTACTACAACTGTTATTACTACTGTTACTACTACTTTTGCTACCACTACTACTACTGATACTGCTACTGCTTCTGTTACTACTACCACTATTGCTACTGTTACTACTAGTACTACTACTACTACTGCTACTACTACTGCTACTGTTACTACTACTACTACTACTGCTACTGTTACTAGTAGTACTGCTACTACTACTACTACTGCTACTGCTACTACAACTGTTACTGCTACTACTACTACTACTACTACTACTACTACTACTACTACTACTACTACTACTGCTACTACTAGTGTTAGTACTACTGTTACTACTACTTTCACTACTACTACTACTACTACTACTACTACTACTAGTAAGACTACTACTACTGTGTTACTACTACTGTTACTACTACTTTTGCTACTACTACTACCGTTATTACCACTACTACTACTGTTACTACTACTGTTACTACTACTGTTACTACTACTTTCGCTACTACTACTACTACGTCGACTACTACTACTACTACTACTACTGTTACTACTACTGTTACTACTACTGCTACTACCACTGTTATTACTACTTTTGCTACTACTACTACTATTACTACTACTAATGCTACTACAACTGTTATTACTACTGTTACTACTACTTTTGCTACTACTACTACTACTACTATTACTGTTACTACTACTTTTGCTACTACTACTACTACTACTACTACTACTACTACTACTGCTACTGCTACTGCTACTACTACTTCTACCACTACTGCTACTACAACTGTTACTACTACAGTTACTACTATAGATACTACTACTTTTGCTACTACTACTACTACTACTACTGTTACTACTATTACTGTTACTACTACTGTTACTACCACTGTTATTACCACTTTTGCTACTACTACTACTACTACTACTACTACTACTACTACTGTTACTACTACTTTTGCTACTGCTACTACTACTGTTACTACTACTACTACTACTACTACTACTACTACTACTGCTGCTACTGTTACTACTACTTTTGCTACTGCTACTACTACTGTTACTACTACTGCTACTGTTACTACTACTTTTGCTACTACTACTACTACTGCTACTACTACTGTTACTACTACTGTTACTACTACTACTACTACTGCTACTGCTACTGCTACTGTTACTACTACTGTTACTACTACTTTTGCTACTACTACTGCTATTACTACTGTTACTACTACTGTTACTACTAATGCTACTACTACTGTTACTACTACTACTACTACTACTACTACTGCTACTGCTACTGTTACTACTACTGTTACTACTACTTTTGCTACTACTACTGCTATTACTACTGTTACTACTACTGTTACTACTAATGCTACTACTACTGTTACTACTACTACTACTACTACTACTACTGCTACTGCTACTGTTACTACTACTGTTACTACTACTTTAGCTACTACTACTGCTATTACTACTGTTACTACTACTGTTACTACTAATGCTACTACTACTGTTACTACTACTGCTACTACTACTGCTACTACTACTGCTACTACTACTGTTACTACTACTACTACTACTACTACTGCTGCTACTACTACTGTTACTACTACTGTTACTACTACTACTTCTACTACTGTTACTACTACTGTTACTACTATTTTGCTACTACTACTACTACTACTGCTACTACTACTGTTACTACTACTACTACTACTTGTGCTACTACTACTACCGCTACTACCACTGTTACTACTACTGTTACTACTACTTCCGCTACTACCACTGTTACTACTACTACTAATACTACTTTTGCTACTACTACTGCTGCTACTACTACTACTACTACTACTACTACTACTACTACTACTACTACTACTACTGTTAATACTACTTTTGTTACTGCTACTACTACTGTTACTACTACTACTACTACTACTACTACAACTGTCACTACTACTGCTACTACTACTACTGTTACTACTACGTTTGCTACTACTACTACTACTACTACTACTGCTACTACTGGTACTACTACTGCTACTACTGCTACTACCGCTACTACTACTACTGCTGCTACTACTAATACTACTGCTGCTACTGCTACTACTACTACTACTGCTGCTGCTACTACTGCTACTACTACTACTACTATTACTGCTACTACTACTGTTACTGCCACTACTACTACTACTACTACTACTACTGCTACTACTACTACTGTTACTATTGTTATTACTGCTACTACTGCTGTTACTACTGCTACTGCTACTACTACTACTGCTACTACTACTGTAGCCATCAACAAGAAACACTGCACTTCAAAGAATGTCCCTAAATTAAAAGGACATGTTTCTTCAAAGGTTTCTTTAGCACATGAATAATGAAAAAGCAGCAGAAAACTGACAGACAATTGAGCCTTACACTTGCTGACAGGTTAATTCATATTGTCATCCTTGAATGATGCATTGCTAGCCTGAGTGTGGCATATTCGCCCATGCGTCCCTACTGTTTGGATTCTTTTTTACAAGCTGACTTTGGCTGTTTCCCTGGCTCAGAAGGGCTGTTTCCCTGGCTGAGGATGGCTGTTTCCCTGGCTCCGGATGGCTGTTTCCCTGGCTCAGGATGGCTGTTTCTGTCAGAAGGTGAGTGTAGCTGGTGCATGAAGTCAGGCGCAGGAGAGCAAAATG
Organism: Salvelinus fontinalis; assembly: GCF_029448725.1. NCBI lineage: Eukaryota > Metazoa > Chordata > Actinopteri > Salmoniformes > Salmonidae > Salvelinus > Salvelinus fontinalis. Next base: position 10,729,625 of record NC_074685.1, read on the forward strand.
AGTGAGCAACGTACTTTACTAAAAAAATAAAGGCACAAGGTAAACAAATACACTTGACCAAAAACCAACGGTAAATATTTACATTTACATTTACATTTAAGTCATTTAGCAGACGCTCTTATCCAGAGCGACTTACAACGCAAGGCTGAACACAGCACCCGTCGAAAAACCAGCCATCATAAACCGAACTGAACATTGAAATAATCACGCACAACAAACATCGGGGAAACAGAGGGTTAAATACATGAACATGTAATTGGATAATGAAAACCAGATGTGTAGAAAATAAAGACAAAACCAATGGAAAATGAAAGATGGATCAGCGATGGCTAGAAGACCGGTGACGTCGACCGCCGAACAGCGCCCGTACAAGGAGAGGGACCGACCTGGCTCAGGATGGCTGTTTCCCATCCTGGTTATACTGTCGGCACTCTGCACTTAGCTGAATAGACAATATAGCGGGTGCCTTTTGTGAATATGCTTTCACTTTTCCAGTTCTTTTGAATGAAGAATGGACTAAGGAAATTGAAAAGAGGAAAGGTAGTTGCTTTAGACTTTTAGACTAATGAGATGCACCCCTTATGTCAAGATTATTCAGTCATTTGTGTTACAGGACGGTGGACGATGGCCCCTTGTTTTACAAGTGGGTTTTGATAGAGATTGACTCTCTGGTCACTGTGGGTAGTTCTGAAGGGACACAGTTGACTTCTCATATTCTCTGCTTTAGCCACTGCAAGCTCTACTTCATGTTAAATGTCTCAGCGGTGAGTTTCATTGGGGAAAATAAAATGTGTATGGATATGAGTGGTGTGTGTGGGAGCCAATTTAGAGCACCTATTAATTCTAGATTTGTCTGTTTCCAACTCAGGGACAGAGAGAGCTGGAGTGAAAAACAGGGACAGAGAGCTGGAGTGAAAAACAGGGACAGAGAGCTGGAGTGAAAAACAGGGACAGAGAGCTGGAGTGAAAAACAGGGACAGAGAGCTGGAGTGAAAGGCAGGGACAGAGAGAGCTGGAGTGAAAGGCAGGGACAGAGAGCTGGAGTGAAAGGCAGGGACAGAGAGAGCTGGAGCGAAAGGCAGGGACAGAGAGAGCTGGAGTGAAAGGCATGGACAGAGACAACTGGAGCGAAAGGCAGGGTCAGAGAGAGCTGGAGCGAAAGGCAGGGACAGAGAGAGCTGGAGCGAAAGGCAGGGACAGAGAGAGCTGGAGCGAAAGGCAGGTACAGAGAGAGCTGGAGCGAAAGGCATGGACAGAGAGAGCTGGAGTGAAAGGCATGGACAGAGAGAGCTGGAGTGAAAGGCATGGACAGAGACAACTGGAGCGAAAGGCAGGGACAGAGAGAGCTGAAGCGAAAGGCAGGGACAGAGAGAGCTGGAGCGAAAGGCAGGGTCAGAGAGAGCTGGAGCGAAAGGCAGGGACAGAGAGAGCTGGAGCGAAAGGCATGGACAGAGAGAGCTGGAGTGAAAGGTATGGACAGAGACAACTAGAGCGAAAGGCAGGGTCAGAGAGAGCTGGAGCGAAAGGCAGGGACAGAGAGAGCTGGAGCGAAAGGCAGGGACAGAGAGAGCTGGAGCGAAAGGCAGGGACAGAGAGAGCTGGAGCGAAAGGCAGGGACAGAGAGAGCTGGAGCGAAAGGCAGGGACAGAGAGAGCTGAAGCGAAAGGCAGGGACAGAGAGAGCTGGAGTGAAAGGCAGGGACAGATAGAGCTGGAGCGAAAGGCAGGGACAGAGAGAGCTGGAGCGAAAGGCAGGGACAGAGAGAGCTGGAGTGAAAGGCAGGGACAGAGAGAGCTGAAGCGAAAGGCAGGGACAGAGAAAACTGGAGCGAAAGGCATGGACAGAGACAACTGGAGCGAAAGGCAGGGACAAAGAGAGCTGGAGCGAAAGGCATGGACAGAGAGAGCTGGAGCGAAAGGCAGGGACAGAGAGCTGGAGCGAAAGGCAGGGACAGAGAGAGCTGGAGTGAAAGGCAGGGACAGAGAGAGCTGAAGCGAAAGGGAAAATGGTGAGTAGCCTATTATGTGTGTGGTTGTTTGTGAGAGAAGCATTGTGGGTTTGTGTGTGTGAGCTCACAAACGTGTGTGCCTGATTTCAAAGAACAAAGGAAGCTAAATGAAACCTAAGCCTCGAGGAGCAAAGCTGATAAAACACACCAGGCCCAGGTGGTTGATGGGCCAGAGGAAGGGCCTGTTGACCAGCCAGAAGCCCGATAGAAGACCCCATTCTGGGGCCTGCAACCCAATTGGCACCCTATTCCCTATATAGAGCACTACTTTTGATCACAGCCCATAGGGCACACACAAATCTGCCCTCCCTCACCCTCTCCCCTCCTCTCCCCTGCCGACCAGGCCCATCTGCTAGATATTACACCCCATCAGAAGATCTTGTGTTTGTCCAACACGTGTTATGGATGGGTGGTCCTGAGATTACACACAGGGCACACGGTGTAACTCAATTACTGAGGGGGGGTTTGTCTATTTTATTTTTCATTATTTTATTTCTCTGCTCTGCTGAAGAACATACCACTACTGCCCATCTAACCAGTGATACTGTCTCGTCCATAAGATCACAAGTAGTCAGAAGTCAGCCCATAATCAGACTTTCCTTACCCAATATGTACATTAATTAAGGATGTGGTTAGTATATCAGTGTGGAGGGCCAGCAAGTCTTCATAAAAAACACTTTGTAATACCATTTCAGTTCATTTTGACTCACATTGGTTCACACTAGTTCACAATGTCAAGCCAATTCTCCCATGTCAAACCACTATCACACAGTGCAGGCTCTCTCAACAACAAAAATTGGCGTAACAAAAACTAAAAATGAATACATACTTCTTTTATGATTCTTTTGTGTGTTATTTTGCAAACCAAGTGCAAAATCTATGTGAAAAATGTGCTGACCAATATAGGAAGTCATTCATGACAGATGTTTGCCTGACTCGCCTGTTCCATTGTGTTTCTCTGGTTAACCAGACTTTTTGGTCTTTAGCAGCGTCCAACAAAGTTATGTTCATATGGCATCACATTTGAGTTATTCTATAATTACTCTGCAATTTCCAAAAAGTACAATCCCACAGCTAAATAAACATATATACAGCAGAGGTCTCCTTTAGGTCCATGAGTCCATTACAACATGGCTGCATTAAACAGCCATAGAGCTGCCTTCAGATATCGCCTGGATTAATGTTGGGTGACTCTCGTTGTTTCTTGAAAAAACACATTGACAATGACAAGGATTTAGAGACCACAACCATCTTGTTACTGGTGTAATCGTTGTGTAACACAATGTCAGGAGCCAGACCTGGGTTGATGGAGTCAGGGGTTGGAGGTTGAGGGTCAGAGGCTGCGGTGTGGGTGGTGGTGCTTGTGATGAAGCTGGAGAGTGGTTGGATGGGCCAGGACAGACAGACACACAGATCATCCCTGGTAATTTACTGAGGTAATTTGCTAATCGCAGTAGATTCTCTTTGACAAGAGAAATTACACACACAGATTGGGGCTGTACAATGGGGATTTGGCTGCCATGCAATGTCTCCACTGTGGAGGGAGGATAAAGGGCTGTATCAGACAAAGGGATTGAGTGAGGGGTGGTATGTGCGTGAGTGTGTGTGTGCGCGTCAAGGTTATTATAGTTTAGTGATTTTCTATTCGTTTTTATTTCTATTAGTTCGAAATTCAGTTTAGTTTCAGTTCGTTTTCAGACTTGATGTACATGTTAAGGTGGGTTAAGGGGATCTCTGATAGTGCAGGACAAGCCAGAGACTTTTTCTAGGGTCCATCAGCAACACTCAAGACGATGGTACTGCTGGGAGTTTATCATTACGCCTTACAAGTATGTCCTTCTCCTAGATGGCTAAGTTTGTCATTGTGAATAGGCTACTTCAGACTTGACACTTTTCAGCTGGAATAAGCATGGCAGTTTGTCTGGCATCCTTTACTGTACCTGCATGTTTTCTAAAAATAACATACATTTTTGAGAGGAGATATTTTCTTTCTGGAGATCAGACCTATTTTCAGAGTGTTGGTCTCTTGAGACAACTCTTCAGTCCTCTTAATGAATGCCATGTCAGAAGTGACCACACAACCAAGGAGGCGGAGAGAGAGAAAGAGAGAGGGAGAGAGACAGCAAGAGAGAGGGAGATGCAGGGAGTGGAGAGAGAGAGAGAAGAGAGAAATTAGGTCTTACTCCATCAACCCCATGGAAAGCTCATAACTCAATGAGACAAGCCATAGTGGTTTCTATCATATAGATGACTTTCACAGAGACAAAATGATCACATGTCAAAATAAGCATATATAGTGCTCATACATGTGTGAATATTCTATATTGAATGAGGGGGAAGGCTCATTCTACATTACATTTACAGACCTCATATAATAAGACCCAGTTCTGATTCTGAGGTTGTCAGACTCAGACCTCCACACAAAGCCAACATCCCCCTGGCCTTCTCTTATTGAATGGTTTTCAGTCCTTTTTTAAAGCCACAGTCAGTAAGGTGTCCATTCATTTCAATTAATTAAATAAAATACCCCAATTGATTTGGAAGAATATGGCTTATAAATACCTTAATGAGGTATTTATCCAACCTATTATTCCATTGTTTATGTTTTGGTGGTGGCCCACGCTTTCATGGTATGTATAGAAATTACTTGGATAAACGCTGTGCAATCAACCTGAATCTCCATGCAGCAGAGCAGAATTAAGAGGTATGATCAGACTCTGCGGGGAGCAGTTCCTGGATGGTGAGGGGCCAGAGAGGGAGGAACATTTCTTCCTAATCACATGACCTAATAGAATTACTGTACTTCTTGATTGGAGCACAAGTGTTAGGCAGACCAATAGAGGACGGGCTGGGATGGCCACCATGTTGACTGATAATTCTGCAACACTGTGCTAACGGTGGCATAAGGCGGAATATGTTTTATCCCTAATTTCATTCACTGATGGATTCTGTGGCTAGAGTGAGTCTCAGGGTTCTATATTTCATTCATCCACCCTTAATTTGTTTTCTCCTCCTTTCTTCTCCTCTCATCCCTCTCTTTCATATCGACTGACTGTGGGCCATACGAGACGTTTGATACCACGGCTTTTTGTTGTGTCAAAACATCTCTTCGTTTCCATGCAACATCTTGTCTGTGAGAACTGAACTGCCGGCTTGGTTTTTTCCTCTCCATGCTTTAGAGGCAGTTTTCCCCGGCTGCCCAGGACCACCAAAGATGAAAAAGTCCCTCAAATCAATTACAATCTCTCACCCAGTCTGAATGAATATCCCTGCACTCATCAGCAATGACTTTCTCTCACTGTCTGACATCCACTAATGGAAAGTACCAAAGAGACTTAACATGTGGTTTTGTGTGTGTGTGCGTGTGCGCGTGCGTGTGCGTGTGCGTGCGTGTGCGTGTGCGTGTGTGTGTGTGTGTGTGTGTGTGTGTGTGTGTGTGTGTACATATGTGTATAAAGTTCAACACATGAAACCATCCACACATCTCTTCAGTCCTGTCTAGCATCATCACATTGACAAAGGGAACAAATTAACTTTACAAAATGACTAAATGTAATGTGACTGAACATAACCTCTGGTTGAATACAGGTCAGAACCTCTCACGGTAATTTGGAGCATTCGCATTTTTAGGATAACTCACTAGTCACTGAAAGTTGGGAGTGAAACTTCTGAGACTGGGACGGCCCATATGAGCCCCATAAGGAACTTCTCAGCTCAAACATAGATCCATCACATCTAATAATTTCCTTCTCACAGTTCAGAGAAAAAGATGGAGTCTAGAAAAACACAAAGCTAGTAGAAGATTACAAGAAATGGAAGATGTAGAGGAGGTGGAGGTGGAGGGTCACGACTGTGGTGCCTTGAATTAACAGCTGAAGTTTCTTTTGAAAGCCCTGCGCATATAAAAGCCTGCCATCAACACGTATAATCTCTTAGCTGAGCCCATTGAAAGCTGGGTCTTGGGGGTTAATTCACCCATCGCGCCGCATTTGAATCAACTCTAGACTCACATTGAGATGAAAGGCCATGGAGTCCCGGGACCGAGGGCTGCAGCTCTGGGGCCCGCTGAGCCTGGACGACTGGGGCGGATTATTGCATGTTCGTCTGGTCGGACCTCCATCGGGACAGGGAAACTGAAAAGAAAAACAATAATTAGAGATAATTGCTTGTGTCCAAACACGAGTGTTGAAGCCCTCCTCTCCCTCCCTTCATCCCCCCTCCTCCTTCCACCCCCCTTCTTCTCCCTTCTTCTCTTTTGGTAACATGTGAGGTGGAATGAAAAGGACACCCCCCTGTTTGGACAGCTGGGCAGGCGAACATAATTCATGACAGCTGAACTGAAATGTCTTTAACCATGAAGGAAGAGTAGAGAGAAAGAAAAAGAGAGAGAGGGTGAGGGAGGGAGGGAAGAAGAGAAGCTCAAGAGAAAAAGAGAGAGGGAAGGAAGTGAGAAAGAAATTAGACGGAGAGCGTTTTACAAAGGGGAGAGATTTCAGCAGAGAAAAGCAGTGGGGAGGTGGAGGGGAAGTAGAGGAGGGGAGGTAGAGGAGGGGAAGTAGAGGAGGGGAGGTAGAGAATGGGAGGTAGAGGAGGGGAGGTAGAGGAGGGGCTGGGGAGAGATTTCAGCAGAGAGAAGCAGTGGGGAGGTGGAGGGGAAGTAGAGGAGGGGAGGTAGAGGAGGGGAGGTAGAGGAGGGGAAGTAGAGGAGGGGAGGTAGAGAATGGGACGTAGAGGACGGGGGTAGAGGAGGGGCTGGGGAGAAATTTCAGCAGAGAGAAGCAGTGGGGAGGTAGGGGAGAGGAGGTAGAGGAGGGGAGGAAGAGGAGGGGAGGTAGAGGAGGGGAGGTAGAGGAGGGGGAAGGTTGGACACGCATCATAAACTAGCAGGAGAGTGGGGATTTGAAACTATCCACAAAAACGGTAGACTGGAAACCAGCTCGACATCAAACACTGCAATTGGAAAAAATTGAATGATAGAGCGCTGCTGAACATGGTGTCATGCCAGGGTTGACGCATTGGGTTAATTTGCTGCTCCTTGGTGGTGACCCTTCAGCTCCTGGGGGTCGGTGGGTCAAACTGAACTCAGAATGAGGCAGCCAAAATCATGTCGCTCTGGGGAGGCAGGTTAGGGGTCACTGGTGAGAGTTCCAGTATATAGGCCAAAACAAGGACCATATGTGAACAGATACACATTTGAAACAAAAATAACTCCGGATTTTCCGCCCCTTCTCCCCGCGGCCTGAACACCCCGCACCCTCCACCCCCCCACATGTCGACCCACCACTGATATTCTGCTCTAATTCAATAAAGTCATAAATACCTCTATAATGGTAAATTGACATAATATTGGCAGCGTGCCCTAGCAAATTGACAGTGACAGAAATTGTCCCGGAGGGAAAATATTAATGCAAACACAGGATTACTTTTCCAAAATAAGCCTGCTCCCAAAATCTCCCATGTTTACTTTTCTCCTCAATCCCAATTTCTGTGAGCGTGAAATGTAATACTTACTGTTGTATTTACCTACAGGGAGGGGAGGAAACGGCATGGGGACTTAGTCACATGACGTCGCAAGGCCAGATAAGTAGGACTCTCTCAAAGCTTTTAAACTACTGTGAAACCTAATTGTCTACATCCCAATAGTGATTCCATGATTTGTTAACTGATTCACGAGTCTAATAAAGTATCTCTAAATGGTCTTTTAAAAACAGTTTCTTGAGTACATCGTTTTTTTTAAAGATAGTGTTACTGATGTGTTTATTTGCCTCATGCCCATTGATTTGACTTAGCAGTGTTCATGACTAAAGGTCTAAGAGTGACTCTTTAAGGTCTAAGAGGGCATACAGGTGTCAGGATGTCACCTCAACTTACATCCCAATTATCCCATCAGTGATTAGTGTGCAGGTGGCCTAAGATAGCCACACGCAACCAGCTATAAGAGTTTTATGTTCTATGTGTTCCATACTCATCTCATTGATTCAGTCTGGCTTTAAGTTGAATTCATTTGGAATGTGACTTAAAAGAAGTGCAGTTAATGAAAGTGTCATAATTTGATGGTTGGGAGTTTGAGACCAGTCTTACACCATGCTGTGTGTGTGTGTGTGTGTGTGTGTGTGTGTGTGTGTGTGTGTGTGTGTGTGTGTGTGTGTGTGTGTGTGTGTGTGTGTGTGTGTGTGTGTGTGTGTGTGTGTGTGTGTGTGTGTGTGTGTGTGTGTGTGTGTGTGTGTGTGTGTGTGAGAGAGAGAGAGAGAGAGAGGGAGAGAGGGTGAGGGAGGGTGAGGGAGGGAGGGAGGGATGAAAGAAGAGAAGCTCAGGAGAAAAAGAGAGATGGAAGGAAGTGAGAAAGAAATTAGACGGAGAGCGTTTTACAAAGGGGAGAGATTTCAGCAGAGAGAAGCAGTGGGGAGGTGGAGGGGAGGTAGAGGAGGGGAGGTAGAGGAGGGGAAGTAGAGGAGGGGAGGTAGAGAATGGCAGGTAGAGGAAGGGAGGTAGAGTATGGGAGGTAGAGGAGGGGAGGTAGAGGAGGGGAAGTAGAGTATGGGAGATAGAGGAGGGGAGGTAGAGGAGGGGAATTAGAGAATGGGAGGTAGAGGAGGGGAGGTAGAGAATGGAAGGTAGAGGAGGGGAGGTAGAGGAGGGGAATTAGAGAATGGGAGATAGAGGAGGGGAGGTAGAGGAGGGGAATTAGAGAATGGGAGGTAGAGGAGGGGAGGTAGAGGAGGGGAGGTAGAGGAAGGGAGGTAGAGGAGGGGAGGTAGAGGAGGGGAGGTAGAGAATGGGAGGTAGAGGAGGGGAATTAGAGAATGGGAGGTAGAGGAGGGGAGGTAGAGGAGGGGAGGTAGAGGAGGGGAGGTAGAGAATGGGAGGTAGAGGAAGGGAGGTAGAGTATGGGAGGTAGAGGAGGGGAGGTAGAGGAGGGGAGGTAGAGGAGAGGAGGTAGAGAATGGCAGGTAGAGGAAGGGAGGTAGAGTATGGGAGGTAGAGAATGGGAGGTAGAGAATGGGAGGTAGAGGAGGGGAGGTAGAGGAGGGGAGGTAGAGGAGGGGCGGTAGAGAATGGGAGGTAGAGGAGGGGAGGTAGAGAATGGGAGGTAGAGGAGGGGAATTAGAGAATGGGAGGTAGAGGAGGGGAATTAGAGGTGGGGAGGTAGAGGAGGGGAGGTAGAGAATGGGAGGTAGAGGAAGGGAGGTAGAGAATGGGAGGTAGAGGAGGGGAGGTAGAGAATGGGAGGTAGAGGAAGGGAGGTAGAGGAGGGGAGGTAGAAGAGGGGAAGTAGAGGAGGGGAGGTAGAGGAGGGGAGGTAGAGAATGGGAGGTAGAGGAGGGGAGGTAGAGAATGGGAGGTAGAGGAGGGGAGGTAGAGGAGGGGAGGTAGAAGAGGGAAGGTAGAGGAGGGGAGGTAGAGGAGGGGAGGTAGAGAATGGGAGGTAGAGGAGGGGAGGTAGAGCATGGGAGGTAGAGGAGGGGAGGTAGAGGAGGGGAGGTAGAGAAGGGGAAGTAGAGGAGGGGAGGTAGAGGAGGGGAGGTAGAGGAGGGAAGGTAGAGGAGGGGAAGTAGAGGAGGGGAAGTAGAGGAGGGGAGGTAGAGGAGGGGAGGGCTTCAAAACTCATGTTTGGACAAGAACGCCAAGGTAACCTGTCTAAATGACTATTGCCCTTAGCACTTACATTTGTAGCCATGAAATGCTTTGAAAGGCTGATCATAGCTCACATCAACACCATCATCCCAGACACTCTGGGCCAACTCCAATTCACATACTGCCCAAACAGATCCACAGATGAAACCATCTCTATTGCACTCCACACAGCCCTTCCCCGTCTGGACAAAAGGAACACTTACGTGAGAATGCTATTCGTTGACTACAGTTCAGCGTTCAACACCATAGTGCCCTCCAAGCTCATCACGAAGCTAAGGACCTTGGAACAGAACACCTCCCTCTGCAACTGGATCCTGGACTTCCTGACAGGACACCACCAGGTGGTGAGGGTAGGCAACAACACATCCACCACGCTGACCCTCAACACGGGGGCCCCTCAGGGGTGCATGCTTAGTCCCCTCCTGTACTCCGTGTTCACACACGACTGCATGGCCGCGCACGACTCCAAAACCACCATTATGTTTACCGACGACACAACGGTGGTAGGCCTGATCACCGATTATGATTAAACAGCCTATAGGGAGGAGGTCAGTGACCTGGCAGTGTGGTGCCAGGACAAAAACCTCTCCCTCAACGTCAGCAAGACAAAGGAACTGATCATGGACTACAAGAAACGGAGGGCCAAGAATGCCCCCATTCACATCAACGGGGCTGTAGTGGAGCGGGTTGAGAGCTTCAAGTTCTTCTGTGTCCCCATCACTAAGGATCTATCATGGTCCACACACACCAACACAGTTGTGAAGAGGGCACGACAACACTTCATACCCCTGCACATTGACTCGGTATATAGTGTATATAGCCAAGTTTTCATTGCTCATTGTATATTTATTATTCTTTTTATTATTACGTTTTACTTTTCTATTATTTCTCTATTTCTCTCTCTGCATTGTTGGGAAAGTCCGTAAGTAGGCATTTCACTGTTAGTCTACACCTGTTGTTTACGAAGCATGTGACAAATAAAATTTGATTTGAGCAAGAGAGAGAGAGAGAGAGAGAGAGAGAGAGAGAGAGAGAGAGAGAGAGAGAGAGAGAGAGAGAGAGAGAGAGAGAGAGAGAGAGAGAGAGAGAGAGAGAGAGAGAGAGAGAGAGAGAGAGAGAGAGAGAGAGAGAGAGAGAGAGAGATTTTAATCATCTGAATTCTCAGTCAGATTGTAACGGCTTTCTTCCTCCTCCTCTTCATCCGAAGAGGAGGAGCATGGATTGAACCAAGACGCAGCGTGATACTTAGACATGATGTTTAATAAACAAAACAGAAAACACGAACGAACACTTGAAGTTACAAAACAAAATAAACGATGTAGACAGACCTGAACGACGAACTCACATGAAACACGAAGAACGCATGAACACGAAAACTGCCTACATAAAACGAACGAACAAACAAAACCGAAACAGTCCCATGTGGCGCAAAGACATACACAGACACAGGAGACAACCACCCACAACAAACAATGTGAAACAACCTACCTTAATATGACTCTCAATCAGAGGAAATGAAAAACACCTGCCTCTAATTGAGAGCCATATTAGGTCACCCTTAAACAAACATAGAAACAGAAAACATAGACTGCCCACCAAAACTCACGTCCTGACCAACTAACACATACAAAAACTAACAGAAACAGGTCAGGAACGTGACACAGATATATTCTGATGAGACCATAGTCCTGCCAGAAAGTTTACATCCACATTGAGAAACTCACTAATCCCCTACAACTAAAAGAAAAATCTGTCATATATGGCATAGAGTATGTAAAACATACTGCATGAACAGACATCTTATCAAACATATCTACCTTTCCATTTTATTTCATCTACAGTGCATCTGGCATTGATATAACCAGAGGAAAGGGTAATACACTTAATGAAATAACGGTAATGCCAAATAAAATCCCACAGAAATACATAGGTACAACAACATAATAATGTACATATATTTACCACACATCACATGCAAATAAAAGTGGAAACTCCTAACAACAAACTCCTAATAACAAAGAAAACAGTGAATACACATACCATAGACATACAGTACATCACATGTTATACATGGGAACAAATGACATGGACTCCTACACCGCCATACACAGTTTGAAACACATATAAGCCTACTCATTAACATATCAGTCTACACCAGTCTCTACTCTGTGGATGAGATGAGTGAGCCTCCAGCTCATAGAGACTGCGCTAGGGACAAATGACACTCTATTATCTTATAGTGCACTCCTTTTGACCAGAACCCTATGGAAAAAATATTGCACTAAATAGGGAATAGGGTGCCATTTGGGACACATGTTGAGTCTGGCCCAATCCTCATCCTCAGGCAGTAAAAGATGTGATGAGGAGCACTGTAATATGCTCCAGAGACAACTGCTGCCTCCTGCCTTCTGACTCTCTCCCAGTCAATGGTTTTCTCAGGGCTCACTGCCTGAGTGAATGGGAGAGCAAAATGATCTGACTACTGCTGATGGGTTTGCCATGGATAACTAGGGTAGGATACATTCATCTCATCAGTCCCATTCTACTGTCATACTTCAGCTAGCCCTCGAATGATGTGAAATTCCCTATGTCATCAACATGCTCTCACAGTCTCATGTCAGAATTAGACATTCATCCATGTTTCTCAAATGTCAAATTTTGAAGTGTTTAAGATTAAGTTTAGGCATTAACTCTAAAATCATAAGGTTAGGCATTTACTCTGAATGTTTAAGGTAAGGGTTAAGGTTTGGGATAGGTTTAAAACAAAAATATCAAAAACTACTTTCTATGCTGGATTTCAGCTTGCAACCTTTGGAATCAGAGGCAGATGCCTACACCCATCCACCATCCCTGTCCACAACGCAAAAGCGAAACCTACTTGAAGGTGACAGTGCTCACTGTTGCCCCTAGTGGCCGGTTTCCACGTCATCTCCCGATGTCCTCTGACATGGATGGACTTCGAGTACTGACTTGCATCACGGGTGACCTGGCTGATGTGATGATTAGGTGAATGAGTGTTTGTACTATAGGTCTTCACGGGTCAAAAAAGTTGGACCCGGACCTGAGAACAATCAGACACGAACCCGACTGGATCCAAGGAGAACTAGACCTAGACCCGGACCTAGTACACTAACAGGTCCGGACCCATAATGTGGTCTAGATTGTATGTGTGTGTGTACGTGTTTGTGCGTGTGTACATGTGGTCCGAGGGTATCTGTAGTGTGTGTGAGAAAGAGATATGTTACGCAAGCAGTCTTGGCATCTGTGTGTGTGTGTGTGTGTGTGTGTGTGTGTGTGTGTGTGTGTGTGTGTGTGTGTGTGTGTGTGTGTGTGTGTGTGTGTGTGTGTGTGTGTGTGTGTGTGTGTGTGTGTGTGTGTGTGTGTGTGTGTGTGTGTGTGTGTGTGTGTGTGTGTGTGTGTGTGTGTATGGTCTGTAGCACAGCACCATATGAGAAAGCGTATGTAAATAGCGTATTATGCTGAGCAGGCCTGCAAATCATTTCCTGTGGGCTGACTATTTATCAGATCCCCTTGAGCTTTACTGTCGGATGCTCCTCGTACAAACAGTTTGGGAAGTGTGTGTGTGTGTGTGTGTGTGTGTGTGTGTGTGTGTGTGTGTGTGTGTGTGTGTGTGTGTGTGTGTGTGTGTGTGTGTGTGTGTGTGTGTGTGTGTGTGTGTGTGTGTGTGTGTGTGTGTGTGTGTGTGTGTGTGTGTGTGTGTGTAACCTATGTGTTTGTTTTGCACGTGTCTTTGTGTGTGCGTATGTGTGTGAGTTTTTGTTTGTGCGTAGGTCTGTGTGCATGTCTACCGGTATGTGTGTACAATACTCTCCATCCATACACAGACCCAGATCTGCTTGCTGGGTGGCGACACTCCTGGCAAACGGACTGAAAACTACAAACGACAAAAGCTGGAACAACAGGAAGATAATTCACATTTGATTGGTTTCACGTGTTCTTCATAAACAACAAAGTTTTCCTGTGCCTCCAGCGTGTTTTCCTGCAAACATGGAATCCATTTGTCCCCCGTCCCCATGCCCTGTAGTTACGTTGAGTTACGTAGCACCTCACACACAGAGCTGGCCCTAGCCCACCACTATGACTGTGGTCGTGGTTAACTTTGATATAGCGTCAGGAACTTTCAGCAGCTAAAAATAGTCCAGAGGGACCAAGAGACTGAAATATAACTGTCAAATGTCAGATCTGCCTTAGCCTGTGACAAATCAAACACACGTAATTACTAACAATGGCATGATGGCAACTCTGCGCCCTCTGCAATGGGAATTTAATGAAATGGTGTCTGTGTGTGCATGTGCTTGTGTGCATTTACATAAAAACACATTGAAAACACATTTCTCACATACATAATGTATAGATACACACACAAACATACAATAATCCTGTCCATATATCCACACACACACACACACACACACACACACACACACACACACACACACACACACACACACACACACACACACACACACACACACACACACACACACACACACACACACACACACACACGTTTATACTTGGTGGATCTAATGTCCTTAGATACACCTAGGATAAAAGTATAACTGTGTGACTTTTAAATGGGGCCCTACTGTAACTCAGATAGGTCTTTACTCCCATTTATATGTACCAGTTATGCTGTCCATGTGCTTCAGTGAAGATGCCAATCTCTGGTCTAAGGTATTCAGGCAACATGTCAAGCCTACATTAGTCAGACTGGGTTGTTATAAGTTTAACTCATGCTAACTCATGCATGTGTTAAATACTTTACTGATTTAAAACTTTTGCAATACACTTAATAAATTACAAACCTATCTGTAGAAAATAAGAAAGATAATGTGCCTACTCTATCAAAAAATAAATCATTTATTTGAAGTCACTCTTTCCATCTGAAACTATTATCTAATAATCGAATAAAAGTATTATTATTATTATCAATAATAATAATCATATTACTATCAGTGGTGGTGGTAATAGCTGCTCCAGCAGGCCTACTTATATGTCCGTTGAAAGTGATATCACAACTGCAGTTGAGCAGGTCTTGGATATTACAATCAGATGTTTATGATTTAAAAGTTGTCTGCTTTGAGTTAGTCACTTGTACCCCATGTAGCTCACCCTATATCCTTAGAACATACCTAACCATTAAGCCCGGGTGGTACCTTCTCATTCATTGCCTGTCGATACGGACGTCCTCGGGAGATTTGTGGTGAATGGTTCTGTGCACTTCTCTTGCCCTCTTTCATTTCAGAGTTGTTTAAACGATTGACGTGTTCCGTAATGCTTTCATAAAACGGCGCAAATGCTACAAAGCTGTAAAATAATGAGCCTTGTCGGCCACCCGCATTTTACTGTGCAGTAAAATTAATGGAAGTCACATTGAGCTGGGGTTTATACATCTACAAAGACAAAAATCACCACTTTGCGCACAGTTTTAAACTGTTTTCGAAATAAAGAATTTGCACTTGTCAACTCTTATTTCTGTGGGAACCATATAGGGCTATCTCAATTTGGGGGATTTTGTGGTTCAACGCTTTAAGGTTCAAAAGCAGTCAGAAAGTGATATTTGTGCAGTCATTATAACACACAAAGCTAAAGCCAACTGAATTAGGGGTGCATGCTTGCCAAAACTAGTATAGCCTGACTCACCTGTCTTCTCAATCCTCTGGTCTTTAAATAACAGCCTGGAGTGTGAATTAAACTCCTTTTAATTAGATAGGCCACATGAGGTTTCCAAGCACAGATCCACACCTGTGCGTATTAACAGCTAGGGGTAAATCGTCTTTAGTGTAACGCGATGTGTAGTTGCCAGTAGCCTATTCGGAACGCATTAGTAAATAGGTCCTGAGCCAAATAGAAGGCTGTGGATAGGTCTATATACAGTATACTGTATGAGCGCCATTGTTGTCATGGCATAGCTGGCATTACATGCAACCAACATGGCATTTCCCGTGTTAGAATGAAAGGTTCCTATTGGCAGCAGATGTTACTCTAACCATTTGTTTTACAGAAGGCAGTTGGGGCTATTATGGATTTTATTAATGGTGGGTGCTGCGCACTTTCCATATTTGGATTAAGCATACAATTTGTTTTTGTTTTTTACAATAATAGACTAGTACACCTACAGAGCTTATATTAAACTCCAAAACTTTCTTCAAAATAATACATTGTTCGACCGCATAGATTTATAGTCCTATACGTTAATTTATTTTTTTATCAAAGTAGGGACGTAATTACCAAATGTACGTCTACACTGGGAGACACATTTAATTTTGAGTAATTCGTAATAAATTGCACTTCAAATAGGATAAACTACGTTTCCAAACTTTGGACGCACGAGAAAAGTGCCGATTCATCATAATGAAATAAAAGACAAATGTTTTTGAGAGAGTGAGATTGAGTTGTCAGACTATAATCTTTTTCAGGATTTTTATTATTCATGATTTTTATTTATTTTCGTGTTAAAGTTTTAATGGGCCACGCTATCGCTCGAGTTGCCTAATATTATTCAACGTGATCGTAGCAGGCTATTTTGTATGAAAAACTTGTTGGTAAGTAAAATGTACTAGTCGAAATGTGTTGATGAGAATTAGAGTAATTACTTATTTGGGCAATGTTCCAAAACACCTCAGTGGCATCAATCAATCAATCAATCAAGTTTATTTTATATAGCCCTTCGTACATCAGCTAATATCTCGAAGTGCTGTACAGAAACCCAGCCTAAAACCCCAAACAGCAAGCAATGCAGGTGTAGAAGCACGGTGGCTAGGAAAAACTCCCTAGAAAGGCATGATCTTAATTTCTCATTTAAATGATTAACAATATGATTAACTGAAAATACTGGACATAATTGAACTTTCAGCCTAAATGTATTTGTTATTCAGATGTAACAGGGGTGCAATTAACATGTGGTAGCCTACAAACAAAAATATCAAAAAGGCACAGATGAACAGCTGACGTTGGTGAAATCTATCATTGAGGTCTCAGATGAGGACTATATTTTATGATGCTTGTATTTTATTTAGCTGATATTTTGGTTGCATTTTTCTAATTGTTTGACTTGATATTTCTTCAGAAGGCTATAAGTTTAATGTAACTATATGTTAAATGTATTATTAGTAGTAGTAGTAGTAGTAGTAGTAGTAGTAGTAGTAGTAGCAGCAGTATTACCACCAGCCAGACAGTAGTCAGAGTTGCCCTGCCGTCTGATACCAGACTTGTCTGACCTGACCTACAGACAGACAGACAGACAGACAGACAGACAGACAGACAGACAGACAGACAGACAGACAGACAGAGGCTATATTGATTCCCTCAGTGTTTTTCGCCCCCATGTGGTTAAGCAACACTTGCATTTAACCGGCTACGCTCTGATCCCATAGGAGGGCACCGACTCACCCAGGGCTCAAGGCTCGGGGCTCGAGACAAACGCTTGCGTCTGACAGTGGGCACATTCAAATTAGTTATCCCTCTAAAGAGAAGGTTACAGATCCTAGACTAGAGGAACATAGCCAACAACGTGGAGTTTTTGTTCCACTCAGGCCCTCAAGTAAAATAAACAGCCACTGGGCGCCAGACCACTTTCCAAAAGCTACTGGATGGGATCAGTTACCTTTACTAGTCTAAGGAGGGAGAGCTGGGACCTGGGCGAAATAGAAAGCGCTTGGAAAATGTGTGTATTAGTGAATTTTATTGAATCCCAGGGTCTTCTTTTTTGTTGTTGCAGGTTGACGTTTATTGTCATGAATGTTGCGCTGGATGCAGAACTAAGCAATTTCCGCTAGATGGGCCAGCTACAAATCAAAATGGCATATATTGTAAACATACATACAAAAAAATATTTTTGGTCTTAATTTGTAGTCTCGTGTGGCTCAGTTGGTAGAGCATGGCGCTTGCAATGCCAGGGTTGTGGGTTCAATTCCCACGGGGGGACCAGGGTTCAATTCCCACGGGGGAACCAGGATGAATATGTATGAACTTTCCAATTTGTAAGTCGTTCTGGATAAGAGCGTCTGCTAAATGACGTAAATGTAATTTAAGATCAGGGTTAGCATTGTGGTTAAGGTTAGGGTTAGGTTTAAATAGTTTGACTTTGTGGCTGTGCCAGCTAGTGACCACTCTGCAGAGCTGCTTCAATGGCTAGATTCATGACCATAAATACTAACCTGCAATTTTTTTATTGAGTTTTATTAAATAATTATATTATCTGTTCCAACTAGATTTTGTCCCACTGTTGGCTGCGGGAATTTCATACAGGGGTGCAACTTCCACTGGGGACAGGGGACATGTCCCCCCCACATTTACATTGGAATGTGATACAAAACGAGTCAACGGTGTGCTTTAGGACCATGAGGACGCTTCCGAGTGGTCGGGTAGGCTGTTTGGAGAGTTTATTCCGACTGGAGAAAAATAAATGTCCCCTGCACTTCTAAAACCAAAGTTGTGCCCCTGATTTCATATGTCATCAAAGACATACGTATACCATCAAAAGATACACAGCCTCTAACAGTCTACACAACTCCATTTTGTTGCTCCAGGCCTATAGACAGAAACTAAAACAGGAAGCACCCGTGCTCAGGTCTGTTCAACACTGGTCCAACCAATCGGATTACACGCTTCAAGATTGCTTCGATCACGTGGACTGGGATATGTTCCGCATCGCGTTGAACAACAACATTGATGTATACGCTGATTCGGTGAGCGGGTTTATTAGCAAGTGCATCAGTGATGTTGTATCCACAGCGTCTATTAAAACATTCCCCAACCAGAAACCGTGGATTGATGGCAACATTCGCGCAAAACTGAAAGCTCGAACCACTGCTTTTAATCAGGGCAAGGCGACCGGAAACATGACCGAATACAAACAGTGTAGCTATTCCCTCCACAAGGCAATCAAACAAGCTAAACGTCAGTATAGAAACAAAGTAGAGTCGCAATTCAACGGCTCAGACACGAGAGGTATATAGCAGGGTCTACAAAAGAAAAACCAGCCCCGTCGCGGACCACGATGTCTTGCTCCCAGACAAACTAAACAACTTCTTTGGTCGATTTGAGGACAATACAGTGCCACTGACACGGCCCGCTACCAAAACCTGAGGGCTCTCCTAAAAAACGTTTAAACGTGTTAACCCTCGCAAGGCTGCAGGCCCAGACGGCATCCCCTGCCGCATCCTCAGAGCATGCGCAGACCAGCTGGCTGGTGTGTTTACGGACATATTCAATCAATCCTTATCCAAGTCTGCTGTTCCCACATGCTTCAAGAGGGCCACCATTGTTCCTGTTCCCAAGAAAGCTAAGGTAACTGAGCTAAATGACTACCGCCCCGTAGCACTCACTTCCGTCATCATGAAGTGCTTTGAGAGACTAGTCAAGGACCATATCCCCTCCACTCTACCGGACACCCTAGACCCACTCCAATTTGCTTACCGCCCCAATAGGTCCACAGACGACGCAATCGCAATCACACTGCACACCGCCCTAACCCATCTGGACAAGAGGAATACCTATGTAAGAATGCTGTTCATCGACTACAGCTCAGCATTTAACACCATAGTACCCTCCAAACTCGTCATTAAGCTCGAAACCCTGGGTCTCGACCCCGCCCTGTGCAGCCTGGTCCTGGACTTCCTGATGGGCCGCCCCCAGGTGGTGAGGGTAGGTAACAACATCTCCACCCCGCTGATCCTCAACACTGGGGCCCCACAAGGGTGCGTTCTCAGCCCTCTCCTGTACTCCCTGTTCACCCATGACTGCGTGGCCATGCACGCCTCCAACTCAATCATCAAGTTTGCAGACGACAGTACACTGGTAGGCTTGATTACCAACAACGACGAGACGGCCTACAGGTAGGAGGTGAGGGCCCTCGGAGTGTGGTGTCAGGAAAATAACCTCACACTCAATGTCAACAAAACAAAGGAGATGATCGTGGACTTCGGGAAACAGCAGAGGGAGCACTCCCTAGCCACATCGACAGGACAGTAGTGAAGAAGGTGGAAAGTTTTAAGTTCCTCGGCATACACATCACGGACAAACTGAAATGGTCCACCCACACAGACAGTGGTGGAGAAGGCGCAGCAGCGCCTCTTCAACCTCAGGAGGCTGAAGAAATTCGGCTTGTCTCCAAAAACACTCACAAACTTTTACAGATGCACAATCGAGAGCATCCTGTCGGGCTGTATCACCGCCTGGTACGGCAACTGCTCCGCCCATAACCGTAAGGCTCTCCAGAGGGTAGTGAGGTCTGCACAACGCATCACCGGGGCAAACTGCCTGCCCTCCAGGACACCTCCACCACCCGATGTCACAGGAAGTCCATAAAGATCATCAAGGACAACAACCACCCGAGCCACTGCCTGTTCACCCCGCTATCATCCAGAAGGCGAGGTCAGTACAGTTTCATCAAAGCAGGGACCGAGAGACTGAAAAACAGCTTCTATCTCAAGGCCATCAGACTGTTAAACAGCCATCATTAACATTGAGTGGCTGCTGCCAACATACTGACTCAACTCTAGCCTCTTTAATAATTGAAAAATGTATGTAATAAATGTATCACTAGCCACTTTAAACAATGCCACTTTATAAGTTTACATACCCTACATTACTCATCTCATATGTATATACTGTACTCTATACCATCTACTGCATCTTGCCTATGCCGTTCGGCCATCACTCATTCATATATTTTTATGTACATATTCTTATTCATTCCTTTACACTTGTGTGTATAAGGTAGTTGTTGTGAAATTGTTAGGTTAGATTACTTGTTAAATATTACTGCATGGTCGGAACTAGAAGCACAAGCATTCCGCTACACTCGCATTAACATCTGCTAACCATATGTATGTGACCAATAAAATTTGATTTGATTTGATTTGGATTACTATACTTTTATTCATATGGCCATAGTCAAGCAAGACCGCGCCAACTCAGGTGGATGCGCGTCAACTCAAATGTATGTGCACGTGGCTTGTAGGCCTACCAATCAGAATTTACTCAACTATATGCCCAGAGTTTTCATAGTAAAAGCGTCTCATGAAACTCCAAAGCAGCAGCCGGCATTATGGGGGAAACTATTTCTGTTGTTGTTTTACGGTAGTGGTAGGAAGCATCTGGTTGAGCTGTCATAATGTTATTCTAAAATGTCAGTTAGAGAGGGGTAAATGGTTCTGTGGGCTGGGGGAGGTGGTCGAGGCTCGGTAGAACTGTTATCCTCCTCAGATCCTTTTCCATGGTTTGGGTGCTCCATCCTCACTGCTAGCCTGTTCAAATGTTAAAGGACAGAAAACAGGAAGGAGTTCTAGAAAATAGTATACCGTTTTTATTCTACTGTGAAGTAAACCCAAATGAATTTCCCACTTTTGTACTAATAATGGAAACCTGACTTTATTGATATCATGCAGGGTAAGTGTTAGACCATATACACTGAACAAAAATATAAATGCAACATGCAGCAATTTCAAAGATTTTACTGAGTTACAGTACATAGAAGGAAATCTGTCAATTGAAATGAATTCATTAGGCTCTAATCTATGGATTTCACATGATTGGGGACACAGATATGCATCTGTTGGTTACAGATACCCTAAAGAAAAGGTAGGGGTGTAGATCAGAAAACTACTCAGTATCTGGTGTGACCACCATTTGCCTCATGCAGCGCAACACATCTCCTTCACATAGAGTTGATCAGGCTGTTGATTGTGACCTGTGGAATGTTGGCCCACTCCTCTTCAATGGCTGTGTGAAGTTGCTGGATATTGGCAGGAACTGGAACACACTGTCATAGGCGCTGACCTAGAGCATCCCAAACATGCTCAATGGGTGACATGGTCTGGTGAGTATGCAGGTCTATAAAAGGATGTTGGAGGTGGCTTATAGTTTAGAAATGAACATTACATTCTCTGACAACAGTTCTGATGGACATACCTGCAGTGGTCATTCCAGAGTGGTGCAAAGGTTCTAATGGACTGCATCTCAGTGCAAGAGGTGTCACTACAGTCCCTGGTTCGAATCCAGGCTGTATCACATCCATCTGGGGTTGGGAGTCCCATTGGGCTCCCATTGGGCGGTGCAGAATTGGCCCTGCATCATCTAGGTTTGGCATCTAGGTAGGCAGTCATTGTAAATAAGAATTTGTTCTTAACTGACTTGCCTAGTTAAATTGAAACATCTGTGGTGTGTGACAAAACTGCACATTTTAGAGATTGTCAAAGGTGGTCGTAACGTTAGTGCCAGTTACCACCATGTCTCCGACACAGGTTCTGTGGCAGGTTGTTGGTTAATATACACTCTTGGATTTTGTTTCTCAAGTGTATGTTTTCTCGCATGATTGTTGGTTTGTGTGTCTGTTCACAAGTTTAACCCCTCAAAACCATGTGAGTTTGGACCTGTACAGTACAGAGCAGACAGAAGTGTTATCTCCTGACCATTCATGACTCAACATTTTCATATACTGCCAGCCTATTTGGACAGCTTCAGTGATCTGAATGATTCATTAAGTCCTCCTAACCCATCAGGAGTTATTACACCAGGTCAAACAATAATAACAACCTGCAGACACAGTAGGCTATATTGGAGGTTCAGGAAGCACGATCACAACTTGGCTTCTTTAAGTTCATGACCTCACATAGCTCCCGCTGTGCTTGTTATGGAAGTTTCTGTGTTAGTTCAACTATTCTAATTGGATTACAACTCATATTTCATTGACAGAGATAAAAGCAAACCCAATCGACGGGTTTGGAATGAATATTTGAGTCGGTTGTTAGGCACATCTCAATACCCAAGAGAGAACGACAAGGCACAGAGATTTCAAGAGAGGAGTGTTGCGTTTGACCACACAGGATTGTTCAAGGTTTAAGATAGAGGGAGGGAGAGAAGTAGACAGGGAGGAAGGGAGAGAAGGAGAGAGGGAGGGAGAAGAAGGAGAGAGGGAGGGAGAGAAGGAGGTAGGAGAAGGAGAGAGGGAGGGAGAGAGAAGGAGAGAGGGAGGGAGAGAGAGAAGGAGAGAGGGAGGGAGAGAGAGAAGTAGAAAGGGAGGGAGGGAGAGAAGGAGAGAGGGAGGTATGACTCCTGCACGCACAGACCATGGAACACGAGCCGCAATCCACCTTGTCAAATATAATTTCACACGGTCGCGTCTCGAACCACACTGTTATACATAACTTATCACCGTCAGCCCCATACTGCAATAGTTGAACAATCAGTGTAGCATGTGAAGTGGAGGGGCTTTAAAAACACAGGCATCACGCAATACGTGTCACCGGGAAATGGGTAATGAGCTGAGAGCTGGGTAAAAACCAGCGTTAAACACGCAGCCTGCCTGCTACAGCCCTACAGCTCCTAACTCTTAACAGACAGCCTCCTAACCACTTAACCCAAGGTGCCAGAGGAGAGGTGGCTCACCAAGGCAAGATGACGGCTCTGCTCTGGAACTGTGAGAAATGGAATCACACAGTGAGAGAGATGGAAAAGTACAAAGAGATCACTCTACTGTGTTACATGAATGGAAATGACTTATTGTGATTTTCATGTTTGTAAAAAGGGAAGTTGATTTATTGAATGTACTTTTTCATTAACAGAAAAAAAATCTAGGGATGAAAAGGATACCAAACACATACCCAAGTCATACTCTAGCAAACCCATACTAACTAACCAAGGCCTTGCTACTGCATCACACTGACAACACAAACACACATACACACGCGCATACCGACACAACACAAACACACATACACAAACATGCGCATACCGACACAACACAAACACACATACACAAACATGCGCATACCGACACAACACAAACACACATACACACGCGCATACCGACACAACACAAACACACATACACACGCGCATACCGACACAACACAAACACACATACACACGCGCATACCGACACAACACAAACACACATACACAAACATGCGCATACCGACACAACACAAACACACATACACACGCGCATACCGACACAACACAAACACACATACACAAACATACGCATACCGACACAACACAAACACACATACACACGCGCATACCGACACAACACAAACACACATACACACGCGCATACCGACACAACACAAACACACATACACAAACATACGCATACCGACACAACACAAACACACATACACAAACATACGCATACCGACACAACACAAACACACATACACAAACATACGCATACCGACACAACACAAACACACATACACAAACATGCGCATACCGACACAACACAAACACACATACACAAACATACGCATACCGACACAACACAAACACACATACACAAACATGCGCATACCGACACAACACAAACACACATACACAAACATACGCATACCGACACAACACAAACACACATACACAAACATACGCATACCGACACAACACAAACACACATACACAAACATGCGCATACCGACACAACACAAACACACATACACAAACATACGCATACCGACACAACACAAACACACATACACAAACATGCGCATACCGACACAACACAAACACACATACACACGCGCATACCGACACAACACAAACACACATACACAAACATGCGCATACCGACACAACACAAACACACATACACACGCGCATACCGACACAACACAAACACACATACACACGCGCATACCGACACAACACAAACACACATACACACGCGCATACCGACACAACACAAACACACATACACAAACATGCGCATACCGACACAACACAAACACACATACACACGCGCATACCGACACAACACAAACACACATACACAAACATACGCATACCGACACAACACAAACACACATACACAAACATGCGCATACCGACACAACACAAACACACATACACACGCGCATACCGACACAACACAAACACACATACACAAACATGCGCATACCGACACAACACAAACACACATACACAAACATGCGCATACCGACACAACACAAACACACATACACACGCGCATACCGACACAACACAAACACACATACACACGCGCATACCGACACAACACAAACACACATACACACGCGCATACCGACACAACACAAACACACATACACAAACATGCGCATACCGACACAACACAAACACACATACACACGCGCATACCGACACAACACAAACACACATACACACGCGCATACCGACACAACACAAACACACATACACAAACATACGCATACCGACACAACACAAACACACATACACAAACATGCGCATACCGACACAACACAAACACACATACACAAACATACGCATACCGACACAACACAAACACACATACACAAACATGCGCATACCGACACAACACAAACACACATACACAAACATACGCATACCGACACAACACAAACACACATACACAAACATACGCATACCGACACAACACAAACACACATACACAAACATGCGCATACCGACACAACACAAACACACATACACACGCGCATACCGACACAACACAAACACACATACACAAACATGCGCATACCGACACAACACAAACACACATACACACGCGCATACCGACACAACACAAACACACATACACACGCGCATACCGACACAACACAAACACACATACACACGCGCATACCGACACAACACAAACACACATACACAAACATGCGCATACCGACACAACACAAACACACATACACACGCGCATACCGACACAACACAAACACACATACACAAACATACGCATACCGACACAACACAAACACACATACACAAACATGCGCATACCGACACAACACAAACACACATACACAAACATACGCATACCGACACAACACAAACACACATACACAAACATGCGCATACCGACACAACACAAACACACATACACAAACATACGCATACCGACACAACACAAACACACATACACAAACATGCGCATACCGACACAACACAAACACACATACACACGCGCATACCGACACAACACAAACACACATACACAAACATACGCATACCGACACAACACAAACACACATACACAAACATACGCATACCGACACAACACAAACACACATACACAAACATACGCATACCGACACAACACAAACACACATACACAAACATACGCATACCGACACAACACAAACACACATACACAAACATACGCATACCGACACAACACAAACACACATACACAAACATGCGCATACCGACACAACACAAACACACATACACAAACATGCGCATACCGACACAACACAAACACACATACACAAACATACGCATACCGACACAACACAAACACACATACACAAACATGCGCATACCGACACAACACAAACACACATACACACGCGCATACCGACACAACACAAACACACATACACAAACATACGCATACCGACACAACACAAACACACATACACAAACATACGCATACCGACACAACACAAACACACATACACAAACATACGCATACCGACACAACACAAACACACATACACAAACATACGCATACCGACACAACACAAACACACATACACAAACATACGCATACCGACACAACACAAACACACATACACAAACATACGCATACCGACACAACACAAACACACATACACAAACATACGCATACCGACACAACACAAACACACATACACAAACATACGCATACCGACACAACACAAACACACATACACAAACATGCGCATACCGACACAACACAAATACACATATGCATACACACACACTTTTACACTCACCATCTGCTGCTGCTGCTGCTACTCTGTTCTTTATTTGACTCTATCTATCCTGATGCCTGGTCACTTCACCCTGCCTTCATGTACATACAATATATATACAAAACTATGTGGACACCCATTCAAATGAGTGGATTGGGCTATTTAAGCAACACCCGTTGCTGACAGGTGTATAAAATCGAGCACATAGCCATGCAATCTCCATTGACAAACACTGGCAGTAGAATGGCCTTAATGAAAAGCTCAGTGACTTTCAACGTGGCACCATCATAGGATTCCACCTTTCTAACAAGTCAGTTCGTAAAATTTTAGCCCTGCTAGAGCTTCCCCGGTCAACTGTAAGTGCTGTTATGGTGAAGTGGAAACGTCTAGGAACAACCATGGGTCAGCCACGAAGTGGTTAGCCACACAAGCTCACCGAATGGGACCGCCGACTGCCGAAGTGATGTAAAGCTCGCCGCGATTGGACTCTGGATCAGTGGAAACCCTTTCACCATCTGGCAGTCTGACAGACGAATCTGGGTTTGGCGGATGCCAGGAGAACGCTACCTGCCCCAATGCATAGTGTCAACTGTACAGTTTGGTGGAGGAGGAATAATAGTCTGGGGCTGTTTTTCATGGTTC
Organism: Salvelinus fontinalis; assembly: GCF_029448725.1. Classification (NCBI taxonomy): domain Eukaryota; kingdom Metazoa; phylum Chordata; class Actinopteri; order Salmoniformes; family Salmonidae; genus Salvelinus; species Salvelinus fontinalis. The sequence continues at coordinate 10,756,646 of NC_074685.1, forward strand.
AAGCACCTTAGTTCCAGTGAAGGGAAATATTAATGCTACAGCATACAATGACATTCTAGACGATTCTGTGCTTCCAACTTTGCGGCAACAGTTTGGGGAAGACCCTTTCCTGTCCCTGCAGAAATGTTCCAACATCTAGTGGAAAACCTCCCTAGAAGGGTGGAGGCTGTTATAGCAGCAAAGAGGGGACCAACTCCATGATTGTGGAATTAGATTTTCGACAAGCAGGTGTCCACATACTTTTGGTCATGTAGTGTATCTACCTCAAGTACCTCCTACTTCTGCACATTGATCTGGTACCTGTATATAGCTCCATTCTTACGGATTTTATTCCTCGTGCTACTATTTTTCTTTTTATTATTATTTCTAACTGAATCGCTGGGAAGAGCTCGTAAGCAAGCATTTCATGTTTAAGTCTATACCCGTTGTATTCAGCACATGTGATAAATAACATTTGATTTGATTTGTTCAGACTACTAAACCAGAGTGTCTCTTTCTCCATAGGCTCCAGCAGAGAGAGCAGTACGTCTGCACCTGCAGATCAGTCAGTCATGTGTCTGCACCGTGGTAAAAACACCTATCCTCCTGGATTATTCATACCCAATGCAAACACAGTGACATGCAAACATGTTTTTCAGTTGAATTTCTGAGCAGTCTGCTCCCCTCCCCGGGGATCGTAAAAGGCCATTAGGCTCAGATCGTGTGTAACTGGCCAGGCGACTGATCGAAGCGCGAAGAGCAGCCTCATCATCACTCACACAGGCCAGGCGTGACTTATGGCCAAACAAAACAAAAGGACCTCATAGAGAAAACACCAACTCTGAACCACTCAACATTGTCAACAGTCAAGGACGATGGATCAACTCTCTGTGTGTGTTATCATTCATGTCTGTGTGTATGTGTGTGTGTGTGTGTGTGTCTGTGTGTGTTTGTGAGTGTCAGTGTGTATTTTGTCCTGCAGTAAATTGAATGTGGTTGGGTTTTTACAACTGCAGACACTAATGAATGCAGGGGCAGATGACTATACAAACAATCCAGATGAACACAGAGTGTTTAAAAGAACCCCTCAGAATTGGAGCTCTGCACATTCTTCCAATTAAGAAAAAGTCCAAATATTTATAATCAGAACATTTCCTCTCCTCTGGAGCCAGTGAGTTCAAATCGATTCACTGTGTTTTTGCTTCACTTCCTACTTTCCCTAAATCTGCACCATCTGTGAAAAATAAAATAAAAATACACATTTATAACTCATAATAATAGAGTAAAGGCATATTAGACTAGAATTATAATCATTACTTAAATAAAGAAAAATATTCTGGAGGTTTATAACTCTCTATCTCCAGTATACCCCCCTTCCCTCTCCCTCTCCCTCTCCCTCTCCCTCTCCCTCTCACTCCCTCTCCCTCTCTCTCACTCTCTCTCTCTCTCTCTCTTTGCTATATCCCCCTCCTTCTTTCTCATGTTCAGCAGCACACTGCCTTTATCTGCACGCTAGGCTAGACTGGCAAATGGACGGAGAGGGAGTGGTGTCTGACCATGGAGCGCTGTTCTGATTCGCCAACACACCCTGCTTTTACCATCCACTTTCTATATTAACCACACCCACTAAACACCTCCCTACCATAATACCCCATGTACAGTATAATACCTTGAATTCTCCCAACCCACAATTCTAATGACTGAGTCAATGTCCTTGTTTCATTTTTACATTAAAGTCTTCCTTCGGACCCCTGTAAGCACCCAAGGAGGGGCTAGACTAGAGCGACAGTCCAGTCGCTGCTGTGCTGTTTGTCTGTGAGGTCAGAGGGTGCTAGGGCGTACAAAGGAGTGCAGAGAGCCTAGACCTGACCCATGGGGAGGGGACCCACAAGCACTATGAGACTTAAGATGTGATTGTTTCTCAGTCAAACCACCCCTTCCCCGACACACACACACATATGCACACACGCGCGCACACAGACGCTCACCCACACGCACACAGACTCACCATGACAAATAGTCTGTGACGTGCCTCTGTTAACCAGACACGGAAGGTCCACTCACTCATTCTCTCTCTAGAGCTGATCAGAGGGAGTTTAGCCTGCCTTTAGAGAGGACAGAGTTTAGCCTGCCTTTAGAGAGGACAGAATTAAGCCTGTCTTTAGAGAGGACAGAGTTTAGCCTGTCTTTAGAGAGGACAGAGTTTAGCCTGTCTTTAGAGAGGACAGAGTTTAGCCTGCCTTTAGAGAGGACAGAGTTTAGCCTGCCTTTAGAGAGGTCAGAGTTTAGCCTACCTTTAGAGAGGACAGAGTTTAGCCTGTCTTTAGAGAGGACAGAGTTTAGCCTGTCTTTAGAGAGGACAGAGTTTAGCCTGCCTTTAGAGAGGACAGAGTTTAGCCTGTCTTTAGAGAGGACAGAGTTTAGCCTGCCTTTAGAGAGGACAGAGTTTAGCCTGCCTTTAGAGAGGACAGAGTTTAGCCTGCCTTTAGAGAGGTCAGAGTTTAGCCTACCTTTAGAGAGGACAGAGTTTAGCCTGTCTTTAGAGAGGACAGAGTTTAGCCTGTCTTTAGAGAGGACAGAGTTTAGCCTGCCTTTAGAGAGGACAGAGTTTAGCCTGTCTTTAGAGAGGACAGAGTTTAGCCTGCCTTTAGAGAGGACAGAGTTTAGCCTGCCTTTAGAGAGGACAGAGTTTAGCCTGCCTCTAGAGAGGACAGAGTTTAGCCTGCCTTTAGAGAGGACAGAGTTTAGCCTGCCTTTAGAGAGGACAGAGTTTAGCCTGCCTTTAGAGAGGACAGAGTTTAGCCTGTCTTTAGAGAGGACAGAGTTTAGCCTGTCTTTAGAGAGGACAGAGTTTAGCCTGTCTTTAGAGAGGACAGAGTTTAGCCTGCCTTTAGAGAGGACAGATTTTAGCCTGTCTTTAGAGAGGACAGAGTTTAGTCTGTCTTTAGAGAGGACAGAGTTTAGCCTGCCTTTAGAGAGGACAGAGTTTAGCCTGCCTTTAGAGAGGTCAGAGTTTAGCCTACCTTTAGAGAGGACAGAGTTTAGCCTGTCTTTAGAGAGGACAGAGTTTAGCCTGTCTTTAGAGAGGACAGAGTTTAGCCTGCCTTTAGAGAGGACAGAGTTTAGCCTGTCTTTAGAGAGGACAGAGTTTAGCCTGCCTTTAGAGAGGACAGAGTTTAGCCTGCCTTTAGAGAGGACAGAGTTTAGCCTGCCTTTAGAGAGGTCAGAGTTTAGCCTACCTTTAGAGAGGACAGAGTTTAGCCTGTCTTTAGAGAGGACAGAGTTTAGCCTGTCTTTAGAGAGGACAGAGTTTAGCCTGCCTTTAGAGAGGACAGAGTTTAGCCTGTCTTTAGAGAGGACAGAGTTTAGCCTGCCTTTAGAGAGGACAGAGTTTAGCCTGCCTTTAGAGAGGACAGAGTTTAGCCTGCCTCTAGAGAGGACAGAGTTTAGCCTGCCTTTAGAGAGGACAGAGTTTAGCCTGCCTTTAGAGAGGACAGAGTTTAGCCTGCCTTTAGAGAGGACAGAGTTTAGCCTGTCTTTAGAGAGGACAGAGTTTAGCCTGTCTTTAGAGAGGACAGAGTTTAGCCTGTCTTTAGAGAGGACAGAGTTTAGCCTGCCTTTAGAGAGGACAGATTTTAGCCTGTCTTTAGAGAGGACAGAGTTTAGTCTGTCTTTAGAGAGGACAGAGTTTAGCCTGCCTTTAGAGAGGACAGAGTTTAGCCTGCCTTTAGAGAGGACAGAGTTTAGCCTGCCTTTAGAGAGGACAGAGTTTAGCCTGCCTTTAGAGAGGACAGAGTTTAGCCTGCCTTTAGAGAGGACAGAGTTTAGCCTGCCTTTAGAGAGGACAGAGTTTAGCCTGCTTTTAGAGAGGACAGAGTTTAGCCTGCCTTTAGAGAGGACAGAGTTTAGCCTGTCTTTAGAGAGGACAGAGTTTAGCCTGTCTTTAGAGAGGACAGAGTTTAGCCTGTCTTTAGAGAGGACAGAGTTTAGCCTGCCTTTAGAGAGGACAGATTTTAGCCTGTCTTTAGAGAGGACAGAGTTTAGTCTGTCTTTAGAGAGGACAGAGTTTAGCCTGCCTTTAGAGAGGACAGAGTTTAGCCTGCCTTTAGAGAGGACAGAGTTTAGCCTGCCTTTAGAGAGGACAGAGTTTAGCCTGCCTTTAGAGAGGACAGAGTTTAGCCTGCCTTTAGAGAGGACAGAGTTTAGCCTGCCTTTAGAGAGGACAGAGTTTAGCCTGCTTTTAGAGAGGACAGAGTTTAGCCTGCCTTTAGAGAGGACAGAGTTTAGCCTGCCTCTAGAGAGGACAGAGTTTAGCCTGCCTTTAGAGAGGACAGAGTTTAGCCTGTCTTTAGAGAGGACAGAGTTTAGCCTGTCTTTAGAGAGGACAGAGTTTAGCCTGCCTTTAGAGAGGACAGAGTTTAGCCTACCTTTAGAGAGGACAGAGTTTAGCCTGCCTTTAGAGAGGACAGAGTTTAGCCTGCCTTTAGAGAGGACAGAGTTTAACCTGCCTTTAGAGAGGACAGAGTTTAGCCTGCCTTTAGAGAGGACAGAGTTTAGCCTGCTTTTAGAGAGGACAGAGTTTAGCCTGCCTTTAGAGAGGACAGAGTTTAGCCTGCCTCTAGAGAGGACAGAGTTTAGCCTGCCTCTAGAGAGGACAGAGTTTAGCCTACCTTTAGAGAGGACAGAGTTTAGCCTGCCTTTAGAGAGGACAGAGTTTAGCCTGCCTTTAGAGAGGACAGAGTTTAGCCTGCCTTTAGAGAGGACAGAGTTTAGCCTGCCTTTAGAGAGGACAGAGTTTAGCCTGCTTTTAGAGAGGACATAGTTTAGCCTGCCTTTAGAGAGGACAGAGTTTAGCCTGCCTCTAGAGAGGACAGAGTTTAGCCTGCCTTTAGAGAGGACAGAGTTTAGCCTGTCTTTAGAGAGGACAGAGTTTAGCCTGTCTTTAGAGAGGACAGAGTTTAGCCTGCCTTTAGAGAGGACAGAGTTTAGCCTGTCTTTAGAGAGGACAGAGTTTAGCCTGCCTTTAGAGAGGACAGAGTTTAGCCTGCCTTTAGAGAGGACAGAGTTTAGCCTGCCTTTAGAGAGGACAGAGTTTAGCCTGTCTTTAGAGAGGACAGAGTTTAGCCTGTCTTTAGAGAGGACAGAGTTTAGCCTGTCTTTAGAGAGGACAGAGTTTAGCCTGCCTTTAGAGAGGACAGATTTTAGCCTGTCTTTAGAGAGGACAGAGTTTAGTCTGTCTTTAGAGAGGACAGAGTTTAGCCTGCCTTTAGAGAGGACAGAGTTTAGCCTGCCTTTAGAGAGGACAGAGTTTAGCCTGCCTTTAGAGAGGACAGAGTTTAGCCTGCCTTTAGAGAGGACAGAGTTTAGCCTGCCTTTAGAGAGGACAGAGTTTAGCCTGCCTTTAGAGAGGACAGAGTTTAGCCTGCCTCTAGAGAGGACAGAGTTTAGCCTGCCTTTAGAGAGGACAGAGTTTAGCCTGTCTTTAGAGAGGACAGAGTTTAGCCTGTCTTTAGAGAGGACAGAGTTTAGCCTGTCTTTAGAGAGGACAGAGTTTAGCCTACCTTTAGAGAGGACAGAGTTTAGCCTGCCTTTAGAGAGGACAGAGTTTAGCCTGCCTTTAGAGAGGACAGAGTTTAGCCTGCCTTTAGAGAGGACAGAGTTTAGCCTGCTTTTAGAGAGGACAGAGTTTAGCCTGCCTTTAGAGAGGACAGAGTTTAGCCTGCCTCTAGAGAGGACAGAGTTTAGCCTGCCTTTAGAGAGGACAGAGTTTAGCTTGTCTTTAGAGAGGACAGAGTTTAGCCTGTCTTTAGAGAGGACAGAGTTTAGCCTGCCTTTAGAGAGGACAGAGTTTAGCCTGTCTTTAGGGATGGATTGACAGGGTACCTGGAGGAAAATTGGCGAGGGTCATGTTGTTTATAATTGAGAACATTTCTATATTTCTCAGTGTTTTAGAATGAGTTGATTATTAGGCTATATATCAATGTGTGCCGATGCATCCCCTCATCTCTAATTATCTGCTGGGTGGGCAATATCAAGTGTGCCTATACACTATTTAGTGTGGTCTCAATCAAATGATCCATAGCCTTTAGGCTACGAAGTGCATGCTCGGAGAAGCATAGAGCAAAGTTATATTTCTAAGATAGCTGCTGGGATGGTGTAAATTTAACTAGCCTACATTACACACTGCAATGGATATTCCAACCCTGAGCCCCGGCCTGCTCTGCTCTTGCTCATCCAAAACGTTTCTGTGTGCTGCTTAACCAATGGCTGTGCTGTGTAGGCTTATGGTGGCAGTTCAGGAGGAGAGTCAAATAATGTTTGATTAGGCCTAGTGGATTAGGCCTAGCGTACTAGCCTATAGCCTGTGTTTTGTTCAGTTTGAGAAGGCAAGCGCGAAGATGAGAAGGAGGACCGGAGATCAATTTTGATAGCTTGCTACTACAATAATAGATTTGATTAAAAACAATATGTTTCTTGCCCATGATGTAGGCCTATTTATCAGAGTTATTGACCTCACAATTCAGATTTGAGTAACTGACATTGTGGTGCTGAAACTTGAAACAGCAGCTGCGAAACAATCAATGGGAAATGGACAGCTCATGGTGCTGAAAGTAGGCAATTATTTTAAAACAATCTTCTTTTTAATTAGACTACTAACAACAAGAAGGCTTTGTGTTGGAGCCTATTTCTTCTTATTTAAGAAATAAGAGGTAGGCCTATCGGTTTGACAGAAGAGATTAGGCCATAGGCTGCTATATCCATAGATTTGTCGCTCAATTCCTCCACCCACCATGCACTCATTATATAGCCTACCTCCATGTCAGTGAAGGACTGTTACATTAAAACCAAGACTCAAATTGATGGGGTATAAAAGGGTATGCGATAGGCCTACTTTAATTAAAGAAAATGGCAAAAAGCCCAAGCCTACCTCTTGCTAGCTTAAAATAAAACGAATCGAATTAAATAAAGTGATTTATAACAGTGCTTTGGTCTGCAATGCTTTATGCTAGAAACAAGCTGTAAAATACCCATTAAAGGCGGGATTCTGATGCATATGGGATATCATTGTTTAGTTTCTTTGACATTCAGAGGTTGAGCTACAACTTTCTATAGCAGAGGAGACAAAACATTTACTTTGCTTGGGTAGTAATCTAATTCTGTCATTATCAATTGATTAAGCTACTCACTTTCTGTACAGTAGAAGATGTTTAAACCCAGACAGCTTTAAGGGTGAACACGTGTGACCTTCTCTCGTTAGATTAAGACATGGAAGAACAGCAGCCAGCAGGTAAAGTATCCTGTACAGTGTTCTGCGTCAGTAGGCTTACTCTGTCTGGGGTGGAAAGGTATACCTAACTTTTGATAGTACCATGCTCAGATTCCTGCAAACAGGGACAGTTTTGTTGCAAACAAGACACACTGATTTGGAATTGGAGAAATATGATAAGATTAACCTGTAATTTCAGTAATAAAAATATTCCGCTAATATGTACAATTATGTAGAATTGCATGAAATGCTTATAAAATGTCCTAGGAATACGATGATAGATTCATGCAATGCTTTTACTATAAAGGAGATCATTCCACCCCTACTCTTGCTCACGTTGGTCTGCAAACCCACAACCTTCTGGCCCGCAGCCCTGCGTTGCCATGTAATGCTTACAGGACGAAGAACAGTTTCTAAAACTGTATATCTAAGGCTCTGGTCTGTCCAAGAATTGAGGGTAAATGGTAAACATGTTCTCAGCTATCCACTTTATGATTTAAGTATTATTTTGGGTATAGGGGAGGGTCAGTTGTTTTTTTCAAGGGCTTAGGTAAAATATATTTTGCTGAAGGAAGGGTCATACATTTTCAATTCAGAGAGGCCCGATTTTCTCCATGTAACCCTTATTATAAATAACGTTCACTCCCTTAGAGAGGAGCGCCATCCCTGAACACAAAACTCTGCAGCTCTGCTCACTGCATCTCAACACACCAGTGTTTCCCCTAACACACTGCATCTCAACACACCGGTGTTTCCCCTAACACACTGCATCTCAACACACCGGTGTTTCCCCTAACACACTGCATCTCAACACACCGGTGTTTCCCCTAACACACTGCATCTCAACACACCGGTGTTTCCCCTAACACACTGCATCTCAACACACCGGTGTTTCCCCTAACACACTGCATCTCAACACACCGGTGTTTTCCCTAACACACTGCATCTCAACACACCGGTGTTTCCCCTAACACACTGCATCTCAACACACCGGTGTTTCCCCTAACACACTGCATCTCAACACACCGGTGTTTCCCCTAACACACTGCATCTCAACACACCGGTGTTTCCCCTAACACACTGCATCTCAACACACCGGTGTTTCCCCTAACACACTGCATCTCAACACACCGGTGTTTCCCCTAACACACTGCATCTCAACACACCGGTGTTTCCCCTAACACACTGCATCTCAACACACCGGTGTTTCCCCTAACACACTGCATCTCAACACACCGGTGTTTCCCCTAACACACTGCATCTCAACATACCAGTGTTTCCCTTAACAGCTTGCGGCAAGGATGGCAATAGGTGACAATGTCGAAGACAGTTATTAAATCTGTTATATAATACAGAAGTTCTGGTTTGTTTAATATGATTTGAAGAGTACCCGCCACCCCTCACCCCCACACCCAAATAAAAGAAAGAAGGACATAATAGACATAACTGTCTCAATCCACAGTTTGACCTCAAGCCCGACCCTATCTACAGCCCTTAAAGAGATAGTTCACCCTGTAAGAAGTCTATGGACAAGGTATGACAGCAATCCATGCGTTGGTTTAGTTTCCATGCTTTGGCCCAGCGTTGTCCGGGTTAGTGTAGGATTTGGCCCAGCGTTGTCCGGGTTAGTGTAGGGTTTGGCCCAGCGTTGTCCGGGTTAGTGCAGGGTTTGGCCCAGCGTTGTCTGGGTTAGTGTAGGGTTTGGCCCAGCGTTATCCGGGTTAGTGTAGGGTTTGGCCCAGCGTTATCCGGGTTAGTGCAGGGTTTGGCCCAGCGTTGTCCGGGCTAGTGCAGGGTTTGGCCCAGCGTTGTCCGGGTTAGTGTAGGGTTTGGCCCAGCGTTGTCCGGGTTAGTGCAGGGTTTGGCCCAGCGTTATCCGGGTTAGTGCAGGGTTTGGCCCAGCGTTGTCCGGGTTAGTGCAGGGTTTGGCCCAGCGTTGTCCGGGTTAGTGTAGGGTTTGGCCCAGCGTTGTCCGGGTTAGTGTAGGATTTGGCCCAGCGTTGTCCGGGTTAGTGCAGGGTTTGGCCCAGCGTTGTCCGGGTTAGTGCAGGGTTTGGCCCAGCGTTGTCCGGGTTAGGGGAGGGTTTGGCCCAGCGTTGTCCGGGTTAGGGGAGGGTTTGGCCCAGCGTTGTCCGGGTTAGTGCAGGGTTTGGCCGGCATAGGCCGTCATTTTAAATAAGAATTTGTTCTTAACTGACTTGTCTAGTTAAATAAAGGTTAAATAAAAAATGTAATTAAATTAAATTCACTTGCACTGTTTTCAAACGCTAACATTTTAGTATTTGTGGCACAAAACCCATTCAAGTCATGGGATGGATATTATCATCCAAAAGTATCTCAAATGTATTGTGAAGCTCACCAAAATGCTAATATGGGTCTCGTGACTTAAATAGGATTTGGAAACAAAGCATGGATTGCTGTCATATCTTGTACATACTGCTTACAGGGTAAGAAAACCAATGTGTAATTTTGTAATTTGGGTGAATTATCTCTTTCAGCCTAAAAATACAAGAGGAGAGGAGAGGAGAAGAGGAGTGGAGGAGAGAACGAGAGAGAGACAAACAGAAGTGGGGGTTTGGGAGTTGTTGGATGGAGAGAGAGGTTTCTGCCTCTACAGCTGCCGGCTCCGAAAGCAAGCCAATCAGAGAGCCCAGATTAATTCCCCTTGGCAGATGGCCAATTGTATCACTTCCAGCCTCTAAATGGATTGGGCCAGACTTCATGCACAGAATCGAAGCAAGACCGGGGGAACGAACCCTTCAATCTACTGGTTTGTTTGGGTGGCACACACACACACACACACACACACACACACACACACACACACACACACACACACACACACACACACACACACACACACACACACACACACACACACACACACACACACACACAAACATACACTCAGGGCCAGAGGGAAGACCCTCTAATCACATCTGATTATGCAGTCATTACCAGAGGAAGTGACAAAAGATACTGTGACATCACAATGAGAGCTCGGAAGCCAAAGATTAAGGGAGGATTTGTCCAGGAGCGTATGTGTGTGCGTACATACGTGTGTGTCTATTTTGGAATAGAATAGAATACCAATTGAGAAGACACAACTGGTTATGAAATTCTTTCTTCATGCGCCAAAGTATTTGAGTCAGTGACTGAATCGTGAAATTGACAAACAGACTAGGGAAAACAGTACTTGAATGCCACTGAATAGTAGCTAGAGAGATAAATGTTCTATGTCTCGTTGGAAAGAAAGGTCCTGAAACCTGTTCATATGTTCCTATTATCATGAAGGGGGATGAATAGTTCAGACTATGTGTCTCAAATGGCATCCTATTCCCTACATTTGACCAGAAATGTATAAGCTCTGGTCAAAAGTAGTGCACTACATAAGGTATAGGATGCCATTTGAGATGTACATAAGGCTTGTGCTACTCTTCCAAAGGAAAATATGATGCAAGATCATTCCCCTGGATGTAAAGCTGACCGCTTCAGGCTCTGAGTTGAGGTCTTCTGGGCTTTAGAGCTGAGCGAAGGAGGAGAGTAATTCATATTCATGTAATAAACTTACACCATTCCTGTTTGTTCAGATGGTTTCCCTCGTGTTCCACTGAGAGATCAAAAAAGCACATCAATTACAAACTGCCCATAAATGTTACTGATGTGGCTCTCGTTCTCTGGCTTCTAAAATAACGCATGTCTATGGCTCCTCAGGGCCTCCGAACAAACATGACTTTGTCTGTGTGTGTGTGTGTGTGTGTGTGTGTGTGTGTGTGTGTGTGTGTGTGTGTGTGTGTGTGCGCCTATGTGTCTGTGTGTGAGAGAGACGGCGGCCAGCAATGGCCAACTGCTCCATCTGAGGCCCAGACCCTCTCAATCTACACCAGACACACAGAAGTTAATTATTGTTGTTGCTTTTCAAAGGATCACATTTCCTAAATAATATGTTCTTAAATGATAGAATTATAGAAAGGTGAAACAAAGATATGTAAATAAAAAATGTTATCTTTAGGACTAAAATAATCAATCAAATTATCAAAATTGGGGTAAACATTATGGGTCAGAGTTTGAGGACCATGTGGTGATGAGATTAGACAGTGGATATATACAGTGCATTCGGAAAGTATTCAGACCCCTTGACTTTTTCCAAATTTTGTTACGTTACAGCCTTGCTCTAAAATTGATTCAATTGTTTTCCCCCCTCATCAATCTACACACAATACCGCATAATGTCAAAGCAAAAACAGGTTTTTGGAGAAAAAAATTCAACAAAAAAAACAATTACAAAACAGAGATATCACATTTGCATACAGTACCAGTCAAAGGTTTGGACACAACTACTCATTCAAGGGTTTTCTTAATTTTTACTATTTTCTTCCTTATAGGATAATAGTGAAGACATCAAAACTATGAAATTACACATAATGTAGTAACCAAAAAATTGTTAAACAAATCTAAATATATTTTATATTTCAGATTCTTCAAATTAGCCACCCTTTGCCTTGATGATAGCTTTGCACACTTTTGGCATTCTCTCAACCAGCTTCACGAGGAATGCTTTTCCAACTGTCTTGAAGGAGTTCCCACATATGCTGAGCACTTGTTGGCTGGTTTTCCTTCACTCTGCGGTCCAACTCATCCCAAACCATATCAATTGGGGGGAGGTCGGGTGATTGTGGAGGACAGGTCATCTGATGCATCACTCCATCACTCTTCTTGGTCAAATAGCCCTTACACAACCTGGAAGTGTGTTTTGGGTCATTGTCCTGTTGAAAAACAAATGATAATCCCACAAAGAGCAAACCAGATGTGATGGTGTATCGCTACAGAATGCTGTGGTAGCCATGCTGGTTAAGTGTACCTTGAATTCTAAATAAATCACCAGTAAACGATGAACGTGTCACCAGCAAAGCACCCACACACCATCACACCTCTTCTTCCATGCTTCACGGTGGGAACCACACATGCGGAGAACATCCGTTCAACTACTCTGCGTCTTGGAACCAAAAATCTCAAATTTGGACTCATTAGACCAAAGGACAGATTTCACCAATCCACTGCTCGTGTTTCTTCGGCCAAGCAAGTTTCTTATTATTATTGGTGTCCTTTAGTAGTGGATTCTTTGCAGCAATTTGACCATGAAGGCCTGATTCACACAGTCTCCTCTGAACAGTTGATGTTGAGATGTGTCTGTTACTTGAACTCTGTGAAGCATTTATTTTGCATGCAATTTCTGAGGTTGATAACCAGTTTTTTTTTGTTAACCTTTATTTAACTAGGCAAGTCAGTTATGAACAAATTCGTATTTACAATGACGGCATACCCCAGCCAAACCCTAACGCGGACGACTCTGGGCTAATTGTGTGCCGCCCTATGGGACTCTCAATCAGTGCCGGTTGTGATACAGCCTAGAATCAAACCAGGGTCTGTAGTGACGCCTCTAGCACTGAGATGCAGTGCCTTAGACCGCTATGCCACTCAGGAGCCCCTAATGAACTTATCCTCTGCACCAGCGGTAACTCTGGGTCTTTATTTCCTGTGGCGGTCCTCAGGAGAGCCAGTTTCATCATAAAGCTTGATGGTTTTTGCGACTGCACTTTCCGGATTGACTGACCTTCATGTCTTAAAGTAATGATGGACTGTCATTTCTCTTTGCTTATTTGAGCTGTTCTTGCCATAATATAGACTTGGTCTTTTACCAAATAGGGCTATCTTCTGTATACCACCCCTACCTTGTCACAACACAACTGATTGGCTCAAACACATTAAAAGGAAAGATATTCCACAAATTAACTTTTAACAAGGCACACCTGTTAATTGAAATGCATTCCAGGTGACTACCTCATGAAGCTGGTTGAGTGAATGCCAAGAGTGTGCAAAGCTGTTATCAAGGCAAAGGGTGGCTACTTTGAAGAATCTCAAATATAAAATATTTCAATCAATTTTAGAATAAGGCTGTAACGTAACAAAATGTGGAAAAAGGGAAGAGGTCTGAATACTTTCTGAATGCACTGTATTTCAAAGACTCACTTACAGAGACCAACATAGACAGACAGCATTAAAATGGGACTCAGTAAAACATGTTTGTTGTTAGGAAACTATCAAATTACAGTACTTTTGTTTTGAGGTCAGTGTCTGTCAGCTGTTGTTTAACTCTGTTAAATGTTACATTTTTTAAAATTCATTTTTGTACTGCTTGGTTTGTCTAAGCATGAAGTAAAGGAAAATGTCTGTGCTCATGTTTGATTTGAGGGCAGGGACAGGTTTGGGAAGACAGAGGGCAGGCAAATGTCACTCATAAATCGGTTTTGTTCGGTTTCCTAATCTTTTTCCATAATGGAGCAAACTATATATAATACCTTATATACAGTTGAAGTCGGAAGTTTACATACACTTAGAAGTCTTTAAAACTCGTTTTTCAACCACTCCACAAATGTTTTTGTTAACTAACTAAAGTTTTGGCAAGTCGGTTAGGACATCTACTTTGTGAATGACACAAGTAATTTTTCCAACAATTGTTTACAGACAGATTATTTCACTTATAATTCATTATATCACAATTCCGGTTGGTCAGAAGTTTACATACACTAAGTTGACTGTGCCTTTAAACAGCTTGAAAAATTACAGAAAATGATGTCAACGCTTTAGAAGCTTCTGATAGACTAATTGACATCATTTGAGTCAATTGGAGGTGTACCTGTGGATGTATTTCAAGGCCTACCTTCAAACTCAGTGCCTCTTTGCTTGACATCATGGGAAAATCAAAAGAAATCAGCCAAGACCTCAGAAAAAATATTTGTAGACCTCCACAAGTCTGGTTCATCCTTGGGAGCAATTTCAAAATGCCTGAAGGTACCACGTTCATCTGTACAAACAATAGTACGCAAGTATAAACACCATGGGACCACGCAGCCATCATACCACTCAGGAAGGAGACGCGTTCTGTCTCCTAGAGATGAACGTACTTTGGGGCGAAAAGTGCAAATCAATCCCAGAACAACAGCAAAGGACCTTGTGAAGATGCTGGAGGAAACAGGTACAAAGTATCTATATCCACAGTAAAAGGAGTCCTATATCGACATAACCTGAAAGGCAGCTAAGCAAGGAAGAAGCCACTGCTCCAAAACCGCCATTAAAAAGTCAGACTATGGTTTTCAACTGCACATGGGGACAAAGATCATACTTTTTGGAGAAATATCCTCTGTTCTGATGAAACAAAAATAGAACTGTTTGGCCATAATGACCATCGTCATGTTTGGAGGAAAAAAGGGGTAGGCTTGCAAGCCAAAGTACACCATCCCAACCGTGAAGCACGGGAGTGGCAGCTTCATGTTGTGGGGGTGCTTTGCTGCAGGAGGGACAGGTGCACTTCACAAAATAGATGGCATCATGAGAAAGGAAAATTATGTTGATATATTGAAGCAACATCTCAAGACATCAGTCAGGAAGTTAAAGCTTGGTCGCAAATGAGTCTTCCAAATGAACAATGACCCCAAGCATACTTCCAAAGTTGTGACAAAATGGTTTAAGGACAACAAAGTCAAGGTATTGGAGTGGCCATCACAAAGCCCTGACCTCAATCCTATAGAAAATGTGTGGGCAGACCTGAAAAAGCGTGTGCGAGCAAGGATGCCAACAAACCTGACTCAGTTACACCAGCTCTGTCAGGAGGAATGGGCCAAAATTCACTCAACTTATTGTGGGAAGCTTGTGGAAGGCTACCCGAAACGTGTGACCCAAGTTAAACAATTTAAAGGCAATACTATCAAATACTAATTGAGTGTATGTAAACTTCTGACCCACTGGGAATGTGATGAAAGAAAGAAATGCTGAAATAAATCATTCTCTCTACTATTATTCTGACATTTCACATTCTTAAAATAAAGTGGTGAATCTATTTTACCTAAAACAGGATATTTTTACCAGGATTAAATGTCAGGAATTGTGAAAAACTGAGTTTAAATTTATTTGGCTAAGATGTATGTAAACTTCCGACTTCAACTGTATACAGTGCCTTCGGAAAGTATTCAGACCCCTGTACTTTTTCCACTTTGTTACGTTACAGCCTTATTCTAAAATGTATTTAATTGTTTTCCCCCTCATCAATCTACACACAATACCCCATAATGACAAAGAAAAAACGTTTTTTTATAAATTTATGCTAATGTGATCCGTTACAGTTAACTGTCCAAAATTGTAATCAGTAACGTAACCTTTGGATTACCCAAAGTCAGTAACGTAATCTGATTACATTCAGTTACTTTTAGATTACTTTCCCCTTAAGAGGCATTAGAAGAAGAACAAAAATGTATGTTACCAATTGAACTAACTATTGCAGAATAAATCAATGTTAAAGTTTACATAGCTGGTCATATATGGATGTTACATTTCACTTTATGGGTTGGTTATGTAGGCTTCTTCTAACCCATCACTTTCTACTAAATATAAGAGTACGCTTAAATGATATCCTTACATTAATACTTATAATTTATAAATCCAAAAATGTATGTAGCAACTACATACATTTTGGCCCCTTTAAGTCTATCAAAAGTGTATGAGTTTGAGTATGTCTCCATTAGGCCTATGGATTCATTTTTTTATCAGCATGAATTAGATTGAGCAATAAAAGCCCCACTTTTATTCCATAGGCTGTGATCCACTATGCAGCTGTTGGAAGTTTCAAAAACAATGATTGATAGGCAACTTAAACTTCTTGAATTTAACCATTATTGGGTTCAAATACACATTTAGATTTGTGAACAGCCATCCACAACAACCACAATTCGTAAGGCGCAAATAGCTAAATGAGAGAGCAGCAGTGTGATTCACAACAATACTCTATGTAGATATCAATAATAAGTGATATCCGTATCGCCGTAGACTACACCACTGCTGTCATCCTTACCTCCAAGCCTTTATTCATGTTGAATCATCTTTGGATGCCGACAGAATTCGCACCATTGGAAGACACAGCTTGGACTGTAGCCTACAAAAAACTATTCCTGCTCTTTAACCACGATCCATCAAACACATTTGGTGTGTTATTATAGTGGTCTCTGACTTGTGGTCTGACTCGCTCAGGTGGAACAAACTTAAACGTGCACCATTTTTCAATACTGATTTGAATGGCATTGAGAAAACAGAGAAGTGTCAGAGAAGTGTCAAAGGAGCCAGTCCTGCATTGTCTTGGCTGTGTGCTTAGGGTCATTGTCCTGAGTGCTCTGGAGCAGGTTTTCATCAAGGATCTCTCTGTATTTTGCTCAGTTCATCTTTGCCTCGATCCTGACTAGTCGCCCAGTGCCTGATGCTGAAAAACATCCACACAGCATGATGCTGACACCACTATGCTTCACTGTAGGGATAGTGCCAGGTTTCCTCCAGACGTGACACTTGGCATTCAGGCCAAAGAGTTCAATCTTGATTTCATCAGAGCAGAGAATCTTGTTTCTCATAGAGTCTTTAGGTACCTTTTGGCAAACTCCAAGCGGGCTGTCATGTGCATTTTACTGAGGAGTGGCTTCCGTCTGGCCACTCTACCAAAAAGGCCTGATTGGTGGAGTGCTGCAGAGATGGTGGTCCTTCTGGAAGTTTCTCCCATTTCCACAGAGGAACTCTAGAGCTTTTTCAGAGTCACCATGGGGTTCTCGGTCACCTCTCTGACCAAGGCCCTTCTACCCCAATTGCTCAGTTTGGCTGGGCAGCCAGCTCTAGGAAGAGTCTTGGTGGTTCCAAACTTAATCCATTTAAGAATGATGGAGGGGATTTGGGATTTTTCTTGGGGATTTGCAATGCTGCAGACATTTTTTGGTACCCTTCCCCAGATCTGTGCCTCGACACAATCCTGTCTCGAAGCACTACAGACAATTCCTTCGACCTCATGGCTTGGTTTTTGCTCTGACATGCACTGTCAAATGTGGGGCCTTTCCAAATCCTGTTGAATTCCAATCAATTTAATTTATCAAAGGTGGACTCAAATCAAGTAGAAACATCTCAAGGATAATCAATGGAAACAGGATGCCCCTGAGATCAATTTTGAGTCTCATAGCAAAGGGTCTGAATACAGTATTACTGTTTTTTACTTTGAATAAATTTGCAAAAAAATCCAAAAACCTGTTTTCACTTTGTCATGATGGGGTATTGTGTGTAGATTGCACAGTTTTTTAAATGTAATCTATTTTAGAGGCTGTAACGTAACAAAAATGTGGAAAAAGTCAAGGGGTCTGAATAGTTTCCGAAGGCACTTTATATTGGGAAAAGGATATACAGTACATGCCATTTCTTAAAAAACATGGAGAGAATTGCTTTTGTGTCTTATTGCTTCCATTCTCTACTCATAGTTGACAGAGCCTACATTGACTGAATTAATTGTTTCAATTGATGAAATGAACAGCATTCAGATTCTTGAGTTTCATTTATTGAAATCACACATGATAATACCGACAATAAATAAATAAACATGCTGAGATATGAGAACGTTTGCTTGAAGAAATTGAGACCTTTCTCAAGAGAGCAACAGTAGATGTGAATAATCTATTGTTGATAGAATCCTACATTTCTTTCCTAACAGCTCTGTAATACTGAAATATAGTCCTGAGTCACATGTAGATATTGGTCAGGAGATGGAGAGTCCCATAACTTATACAGTGAAACAACCTAGTAGTGGTATGTACCAGTACATTTACATATTGCCCCTTTTGGACTTTGATGGAAAATGACTAGGAGACCAAGTATAATCAGTCCGATTACTGGATCTTCTTGGTGAAGGAGTCCCAGAGAACAGCCAGTTGGGCCTTCAGGTCCTGGGCCAATGGGTCCAGCTTCTTCAGCTTCTCTCCATAGGGGGCCAGGTTCTGCTGGACCTCCTGGGTTCTCTGGGTCAGCTGGGTCTGGAAGCTTTGGGTCAGAGGAATCATGCTCCTCTGGAACTCCTCCAGGTTCTGGTCCATTTTCTGCTTCAACTCCTCAGTGTAAGGGCCCAACTGGGCCTGCAGCTGCTGCACACTCTTCTCCAGGTTTCCCTTCAGCTCCTCACTCTTCTGGAGCAGAGAAGCCTTCAGCGCGTCGGAGTCCAGGGCCTCTGCGTAGGTGGTCACGTCCCTCTTCATCTCCTCAAGCTGCCTCTGGAGGTCCGCGTTCAGCTCGTCAGAGTAGGGCTGCAGCTTGGCTGTCATGGTGCTCAGGTCTTTCTCCAGACGAGCCTTCAGCTGCTCAGCCTCCTGGGAAAGCTTGGCCAGCAGGTCCTGAGTCAGAGGAGTCACCTGACCACGCATGGCCACAGTGTACTGGCTCCCAGCATCAGCACTCTCTGTTATCCTGGTGCTTGGGAGACAAAGAGAGAAAGGTCAATACAGAAGCCAAGTCATTCAGGTGAACAAACAGGTAGTTAGTTGAGTAGTTATCGAACTCTATTATATTGTGTTATTTTCTACATATTGAGACTTACTTGACTTCGTGTGCCACCTCTGACTGTCTGATCTTCTGCAGGGCATCTTCAGCCGTGAGTGTTGCCTCGGCAACATAGTCCCAGAATGCGTCTTTCACAATGTCCAGCTGTTGCTTAGACTGGTCCTGCCACAGAACATTGGCATCGCAGCCTGTAGGAGACACCGTGGATAATTTTATTTACAGTCTAGACGGTGTTTGAGATGAAACGTTTGCATCTGTCATTGATAAAACACTAGAGTGTAACATGAATCATTTTCTACTTTATTCCTGTAAAAAAAAAGACTATGTATTGAAAAACGTATTCTCCACTCACCAGTGAAAACAGCAAGCGCAAGCACCACGAGGACCTTCATAACCGGGCTATAGGCTGTTAATGGAGAAAAGATTTGAGTCAGTTTCTCATTCCTGATATATTGTAGCCTATGTGACTAGAGGCAGCTAGTGACTTACCTGTTTAAGATAGCTTGTGTCTTGTCCTTGTGTCTGGTAGTGGGTGTGTACTGCAGGTGTCAGGGCTGGGAGTATATATAAGGGGCTGTGAGTTGTAGTGAAGAACAAAGTCCAGGACTGAGTGCCCTGTTGTATGTCCTGCTGTCACTCCTACTGCCACATCATAACCTCAGTACTCTGGGGACACGTTATGGGGACCAAGTGGTCATGCTGACACCATATATTTGACATTTAAGTCATTTAGCAGATTCCTTTATTCAGAGCGACATACAGTTAGTTAGTGCATCCATCTTAAGAGGTGGGATAAATGCATATCACAGTCATAGAACGTACATTTATCCTCAATGAAGTAGCCATCAGAAAATGCCAGTACGGGTCATCATAGAGATGTCATGTAATGATAATGTTATTCTGCATAGACTTACTTCATCTAGAGCGATCAAATGGCTCAAGAATTAGTTGATGATAGGTGAAAGCTGATTATTATTCACTTATTTGTATTTCAAGTACGTAATGAGGGTTAGTAATGAAAGGACACCTTCTCTTTCCATGACATAGACTGACCAGGGGAATCAGGTGAAAGCTACAGTATGATCCCTTATTGATGTCACTTGATAAATCCACTTCAATCAGTGTAGATGAAGGGGAGAAGACAGGTTAAAGTAGGATCTTTAAGCCTTTTTAATCCATTGAGACATGGATTGTGTATGTGTGCCATTCAGAAGGTGAATGGGCAAGACAAAAGATTTAAGAGCCTTTGAACGTGGTATAGTAGTAGGTGCCAGTTGGGTGCCAGTTGCACTGGTTTGAGTGTGCCAAGAACTGAAATACTGCTGGGTGTTTCGCGCTCAACAGTTTCCCGTATGTATCAAGAATGATCAACCACCCAAAGGACATCCAGCCAACTTGACACAACTGTGGGAAGCATTGTTTTCAACATAGGCCACCATCCCTGTGGAACGCTTTCGACACCTTGTAGAGTCCATGCCCCAACGAATCGAGGTTGTTCTGAGGGCAAAAAGGGATGAAATTTAATATTAATAAGGTGTTCCTAATGTTTTGTATACTCATTATACGTATGGGTGACGCACTGATGACTCAGTAGACTCTGAACTTTCATATTGTTATATCATATAAGAGACAATATAAATCAGGTTAATTATGTACGTAGGGCTGAAGTCCTCTTGTAGTCAGTGGTATGTCACATAAAGATGCTTCATGTCTTAAAATGTACTCTAATCTCTAGACAAGGACGTAATAAATGGGTTTATTCCAAAATACATGTCCAATGTACAGTACCAGTCAAAAGTTTGGATACACCTACTCAATCCAGGGTTTTTCTTTATTTGTACTATTTTCTACATTGTAGAATAATAGTGAAGACATCAAAACTATGAAATAACACATACTGTAATCACTGGAATCACGTAGTAACCAAAGAAGCATTAAACAAGTAAACATATTTTATATGTATATGACAGCTTTGCACACTCTTGGCATTCACTCAACCAGCTTCATGAGGTAGTCACCTGGAATGCATTTCAATTAACAGGTGTGCCTTGTTAAAAGTTAATTTGTGGAATATCTTACCTTTTAATGTGTTTGAGCCAATTAGTTGTGTTGTGACAAGGTAGGGGTGGTATACAGAAGATAGCCCTATTTGGTAAAACACCAAGTCCATATTATGGAAAGAACAGCTCAAATAAGCAAAGAGAAATGACAGTCCATCATTACTTGAAGACATGAAGGTAAGTCAATGCGGAACATTTTGAGAACTTTGAAAGTTTCTTCAAGTGCAGTCGCAAAAACCATCAAGCGCTATGATGAAACTGGCTCTCATGAGGACCGCCACAGGAAATGAAGACGTAGAGTTACCTCTGCTGCAGAGGATAAGTTCATTAGAGTTACCAGCCTCAGAAATTTCAGCCCAAATAAATGCTTCACAGAGTTCAAGTAACAGACACATCTCAACATCAACTGTTCAGAGACTGCGTGAATCAGGCATTCATGGACAAATTGCTGAAAAGAAAGCACTACTAAAGGACACCAATAAGAAGACTTGCTTGAGCCAAGAAACACAAGCAATGGACATTAGACCGGTGGAAACCTGTCCTTTGGTCTGATGAATCCAAATTTCAGATTTTTGGTTCCAACCGCCGTGTCTTTGTGAGACACAGAGTAGGTGAACAGATGATCTCTGCATGTGTGGTTCCCACTGTGAAGCATGGAGGAGGAGGTGTGATGATGTGGGGGTGCTTAATTGGTGACACTGTCTGTGATTTATTTAGAATTCAAGGCACACTTAACCAGCTTGGCTACCACAGCATTCTGCAGCGATACGCCATCCCATCTGGTTTGCGCTTAGTGGTACTATCATTTGTTTTTCAACAGGACAATGACCCAACACACCTTCAGGCTGTGTAAGGGCTATTTGACCAAGGAGAGTGATGGAGTGCTGCATCAGATGAACTGGCCTCCACAATCACCTGACCTCAACCCAATTGAGATGGTTTGGGATGAGTTGGACCACAGAGTGAAGAAAAAGCAGCCAACAAGTGCTCAGCATACATTGGAACTCCTTCAAGACAGTTAGAAAAGCAATCCAGGTGAAGCTGGTTGAGAGAATGCCAAGAATGTGCAAAGCTGTCATCAAGGCGAAGGGTGGCTACTTTGAAGAATATAAAATATAAATATATTTTGATTTGTTTAATACTTTTTTGGTTACTACATGATGTGTGATTTCATAGTGTTGATTTCTCCACTATTATTCTACAAGTTAGAAAAGCAATCCAGGTGAAGCTGGTTGAGAGAATGCCAAGAATGTGCAAAGCTGTCATCAAGGCGAAGGGTGGCTACTTTGAAGAATATAAAATATAAATATATTTTGATTTGTTTAATACTTTTTTGGTTACTACATGATGTGTGATTTCATAGTGTTGATTTCTCCACTATTATTCTACAATGTAGAACATAGTAAACATAAAGAAAACCTTTGAATCAGTAGGTGTGTCCAAACTTTGACTGGTACAGTATGTTTACTCCAAATACGTACATTTATTTGAATGTCTCAGGCAATGAGACCAATATTGTCAGACTGACCCACAAGGTAAAGTAACAGGAACTTTGACCCCCACTGTCTTTGGATGACCCAGTAGAGATAATCTTGGGAGAAGGGATTGTATTTTCCTTACACAGCTGCACTTAGGCCTAGTTGGATAAGGCTGAATTGTTGCACTCAGCCTTAGCATTAATAAGAATCCCTCCCCTACTGCTAAATGTAATTTATGGAACCAAATTATCAAATAAGTTGTCCCCGCATTTCTTCAGTTAAAGAGATTTTCCAACTCAATCAAATCAATTGATTCTTGATTCCTCTCAGTGGAGAGGAAAATAAAAATAAACAAAGGCTCAGAGAGATCATCCATAGAAATAGAATGTATGAGAAATCCAAATAAGTGGTTGCTTACTTTAATGGTGCCACACTATAATGTGGAATTCTACACAATCTATTTCTGTGCTCTCCCCTGAGAGTAGAGTTGATCTAATGCCACAGGGCCGTTCCACTCCTAAGTGGGTGGAGTAACTCACAAATTAACACAACTCAGAATAAAACCAACTCGGAAGCAAAAATTATGTTTGTGAGTGTTTTGTGGTCATCTTGCGAATATGGCTATATTATGGAGTTGTAATATATTAGTTGTGGCTGTTGTATTTGTTTGTTTGTGTGACGCACAACGATGGGGACCATCATCAAAGAAGCCCGCCATGGCACAAGCTCAGCGATGCAATGTAGAGGTCAATGTTGTTTGGAAACAGTTTGTGGGCATACTGGCCAGGGATGCCACCTGAACCTGAGGTGTAATAATTAGTCAAGACAGATGCATTTTGCAATGAAAATGAGAGTTTCTATTGAACAAATTCAGGTAGGTCCCTCTCTGCTTCGTTCGGTTCCGTTTCAGACACATTTTTCAACTGAATTGGTGTAATGAATTCGCACCTGGATTCCGTCAGTCTTCTGGGGGGAGGAGATATATTTGGAAAGTTCTGTTGAGGCTCTGGTTGTTGACAGCTAACATCTCCTCCACCCTCTCCTGGGGCTGTACCAGGACCTCTTCCACTGGAGCTCTGACTGGCAAGTGGCAAACGTCTTGCAAAGGGATGTGATGAGGGCAAAGTAATTCATGGTTGGCTAGTATTGCCTGATTTTGACAAAGTATTACCGTTTTCATCTCTCCTTTCTGATCTCTACAGGAGTGGAGGCAAACAAGTCTTACTATACTGGGCTCGCTAAATGTACAGTAGCCCTTATCCAGCTATCCAGTTAGATAAACATTCATTCAAATAACTCTGTGAGAAGCATGGTGCCGTTTTGGAAGTTTACTTGAATCACAGTGTGAAACTGCAACAAACACAAAAGTACATGTTTTCAGTTACAGTAGTATAGAGTACAGAATGTCTTCCAAAATAACTGCAATAAATGTACAAAATGAGCAATAAGAGTACTCAATTTAGAGTCAAATATAAAATAAAGTTACTAGAATGCAACTGTGTGCTTGATATTGCTAAGCTAGGTGTCCATAGGGAGAAATAGCTACTTTGCGTTAGCTTCAGTGCTAACAGCGAACTCAATTCTTAATCTTTTACAGAAACATGAAAATGATGTGATAAACATTTATCTTGTGTTAATAAACAAATGTACTTACACACATTACAAAGCTTATGTTGAAGGATTGTAACTACTCTGTCACACTTGCACATCTTACACATTACTTCACTTCTGAAACTGCTTCCTGTCACATGACACAAACAGGTCTACGCTGCTGTACTTAAACTGCCTCTAGGGGGTGCTAAACAGGTCCAGAACACTTACTACACTGAATCTCAATCTATACCAGACACAGATCCTTAAATACTAGACACAGACCCTCTTAATCCATACCAGATTCACAGACCTTCATGAGTATAGTCTAAGAGTACACTATGGTCTTTCAATCTATAACTGAAATATATTTTCTCAACACCACCTTCTTAGACCCTCTCAATCAACTCCAGATCCTCTGATCATCCAGATCAATGCTGTCAGTGGATTAGCCACACAGCTTCACAAAAAAAGTAGAGTAAGATGTTGAATGTGTGCACACACACAGAGCCCATGCTGAGATCACACACACACGCCACAGCCAGAGGTCTGAGTGAGGTGGACAGGGAGAGAGAGGGAAGCGAACACACTGATGGTTCACATGTGCCTGCGGACTGACAGGGTGGCTCAGAGAAGCTTTATTTCAATTAGCAAGAAGGTCTGGAAGTGGAGTAGCTGTGACATAAGGCATGACCGGCTGTGGAAATACGCACAAGGAGGTGATGTAGTGCCAGCACACACACGCCATTACCTCAGCCTCAAAGGCCGACGCTCTCGTCTAGTCTCCCGCGACACTCTCCCTCACCACTGGTTATGTCTCAAGATTGAACACATTTTATCTGTATAAATGAGGCTAAAGGTGTACCAGTGCGTTCATATTAAATTAATGTGATGTGTCAGTCTCAGAAGGCCAACTCAGCCTCCCTCCAGGAACATTCATATGAGCAGTGAGTCTACCAGGATCTCCTATTTATTCCACACCAAGTAATTTCCCCTATGCTAAAAATCACACAACTCAGAGAATATAGTCATCCTAACCATAACTCTGAAGGAGTTCGCACACACCTCTGTGGGGCTGAATGAAGCCGAGCCAGGAGAGTAGAGGCAAAAGCCAGTCGTTGAATTTAATGAGGTCTCTGGGAGGTCAATAGGTAAAACTCTCCACTTGGGTTTGTTATTGAAGCAAAATTGCTCCAACTACACTGCTGTAACACAGGGTTCATAGTACTGTAACAAAGTCTCCTCAGCCTCGGCATGCACACTCAGTTTTCCCTTCAGAGCTTGGGCTTGTTGCAGTCCCCAAACAAAATCATGCCTAACTCAAGAATCTCGACCCAGAAAACGACCTCTATCTTTTAAAATGCAACGCTATGCAAGTGGGTCCCTTACAGATCGTTCTTGTACATAGTGACCTAAATATGGAGCTATGAACTTTAATTGACATAGGGTTCATGTCTGACAAGATCAAGACAATATCGTGATATCTGAATGATCTCCCCTTGACAACAGTCCTATTTTACATCGTGATTTAATAGAAGCAATGATCCTAGGATCTAGGATCCAGAATCTAGACGATTCACACAGGTACACAGTAAGAAAAGAAAAAGACTGGACAGAAAAACATACAGGAGACAATTTTAAGTAGTCATTTTTATATATAGGTATATAATCATATATTATACATTTAATACAGGCACATTGAGATCGATCATAAAGTGAACAGGGAAAAAAAGTGGCAGAGATATTTGAAAAAATTTACATTTTATGAGAAATCAAACTAAACTCTGCTTTTGACATAGACATACAAACAAAAATCATAATGACAAGCTCCAAGAAAAAAAAACTCACTGGATGCTATGTAGAGACAGCAAGAACCAGCTCGCTAAATATACTTTGCATATATATTCAGTTTCTGTGTGTGGTTTTCTCTGATCTTAGCGGGTGACTCGAGAGTAGCCGGTGCTGTTGATATAATTTAAGGAGAACTCCATAAAGAAAAACGTCTGATTTTGATACGCTGTTCCCCTCTTTAAACGTTCCTTACATGCTACGTTTGTTTTCCATGATAGAGTTTACTAAACCTAAGCGTTAACTCCATTCGGATAGTCACATTATTTGGTTGGGCCATATATAGTGTTCTGGAAAATATTATTTGTGTATAATTTTACCCCTCATTCAAATAAAGTTAGTATCTGCCTCTACAATTCTACTGAAGGTGGAGTCTTAAACTGTATCTTAAACAAATATCATCCTTAAAAACCTTTTACATACAAATAAAACATGACCAATAATTCAAACCGTGATGATGAATCCATGCCTTACAAAACATAATTGTGACTTATTGTACTGTATGCAAAACAAATCCTATTTTAGACATTGACTTCACAAATGCATCTCAATCAACATTGTTAAACAATAATCACATTTCTCATAGTTCTAGAAGACTGGCCACATGGACTAGGTGTTCTCATAGTTCTAGAAGACTGGCCACATGGACTAGGTGTTCTCATAGTTCTAGAAGACTGGCCACATGGACTAGGTCTTTTGTTGTGCTGAAAAGTCATATCTTGAGGTTTGGTCAGATCACGTTTACTAGTAAGCGATGCAATTAACCATATCTACACATAGCGCCTCTGAAAAGGCACCCTATTCCATAGTGCACTACTACTGATCAAAACTATTGCACTATATATTGTAGGACATAGGGTGCCATTTCAGAAGCAGCGAGAACGTTAACAGTATCAACTGTACCAAATACCAGGGTTCGTTATCCACAAAACGTCTCAGTGTAAGAGTGCCGATATAGGATCAGTTGTCTTTTAGTTCATAATTGATCATATTATATGGCCAGAACCTAGATCAGCACTATTACTCAGAGACGCTTTGTGGATATGGGCCAGGAGTTTACAAGCATACAGTGTTCAGATGGCCACATTCATGATGGAACACTAACAGTCCACAATCACAGTGTTACTGGTGTGCCCATATCAATGTTTGTAATGAAAATACAGTACTCTGATCATTATCTATACTGTCAAAACTGTGGTTTTGTGAAGAAGGCATTGGAAAAGGTTGTCAAAACACACATTAGTGATATTGATAGAACTGCTACATAAGGTGTATGCATCTCTCCATCTAGGAGATGTAGCCCTTCTAGATACTGGTCCTCCATTGGTATATAAGGCAAGAATGAACCACTCAGTATGATATCGAGTCAGCACCAAGAACTGTCATCCATCTCTCTCCTCACAGGCAAACACGGCAGAAATGTGGCCTATCACAACTGGATAGCATCTTATTACCATTATCAAAAGACGACAAGGTATATTTTCTTAAGGCATTTCTAGAATTGATTTGGCTAGATTGTGATAAAGATGCTCGGCTAGCAGGCTGTCCAGTGCTCTCAAATAGACCGAAGGCGGTTTGGGAACAAAGATCTCTATCGGATCAAATATAGAAAAAAATACCCCAGTAGAAAAGACAACATCACAGCAAAGACACAGAACTGAGACAGTGAGTCCACTGGATCAGCAGTTTCTGGAAGACAGATGCCTTTTGGATTGACTGGTGCGAAAACTGGAAGCATTTTCCCTTCAACATCCAAAAACAATTTTATAAAACAACAACTTGCACAAGGTTGGTGCTTTTTCTTTTTGTTAGCGGTGCTTTTTCTTTTTGTTAGCGGTGCTTTTTCTTTTTGTTAGCGGTGCTTTTTCTTTTTGTTAGCGGTGCTTTTTCTTTTTGTTAGCGGTGCTTTTTCTTTTTGTTAGCGGTGCTTTTTCTTTTTGTTAGCGGTGCTTTTTCTTTTTGTTAGCGGTGCTTTTTTAACATACAAAAGGGCATAGAGAAAAGATAGCTACGTTTTTCAATGAATTTATCCACAGAAAGAGGCACTGAGGTCAGTTTAGTTGAGTTTTTTGCTTTTGAAAGAGAGCTGACCTTGTGTTATTACCAGTTGTCAGAGCGACAGGACAACCGATTAATGTTGTGCCATAATAACATTTGAGAGAATCTGTTTAGTTTAAAAAATACAGCTTATTCCTTAATTTCTTCATTGCACATGATCAGAATAAAAAGAACCAGGAAATAAAGGTAAATCAGCAAAAACCATGACTTGAGCCTCACAAAGTAAAATACTCAGTGATCTTCCTTGCAATGGAGAAGAGAAGGAGAGGGGGATGAGGGAGGATAGTGTGGCATTTCCTCTCCTCTTTCTTCTCTTTCTCACTGTTTTACCCAGAATCTTTGTTACTACAAGAGCTTCAGTGGAATACATACACAATTTACAAAGGAGAGAACAAATATATTTTTAGATTGTTAGTGCAGATTGTTTTCATTTTTACATTTTTTTTGTATATAATATGTATTTATATATAATCCATACATTGTTACATAACGAAACATTACGGTTCTGACTTTATAAAAGTCTGAATTGATCAGAAAGCATTACACTTCTCAACAATTATACATTTCCATTTCCTGACAGCCCAACTTAATTTTTTATTTAATTTATTATTCTTTTTTTAAACAGTGTTCAATACTCAGCGCTGCTTTACTGTACTGAGAAGCTCTCTGCTCGAGACAGACAAGGTACATTGGGACATAATGCAAAGTGTTTGGATGCGTCACAAAAAAACTGTTGTATTTGCTGCACCTCTCCCTTCTCCCCCGCCCCTTTAATAAATAGGACAAAATGGACTAAAATATTGAAAATAAATGTTCAATAAAGTGGTTGTGCTTGGGGGTCCAGGACGGTGTGCATACTCAACAGTCTGCCATGTAACGACCTAGGAGAAGGAACACAAACATGGACCATTCAGGTTAGACAACAATATAGACCACATCATTCACATTTGACTAACCAAAAGGGAAAGTCTCTTCACCTCAAGTCACAACATGAACATTGAAACAACATAAAACAGGTGACAAGTTCGTATGTATTACCTGTAGCTCATCACGTCTACCTAGGTAACAACAGACCGTGTGGCGAGTAGGGAAAAAGAAACCCCATTAACAGTTTATACTGCTCTGCTTCATTCCTGCACCCATATGTTTCAGCTGCACAAGCCTTCATCAGTTGTCAGATTTTGTGTCTAGGTTTTGGTCCTATACGTACCTGTGGCAAACCTCTTCTTGTTGAGGGACAGTCTGTACCCGGTTCCCAACAGCTCTATGTCCACCCCAGACAGCGTGCTCCCCTCACTCATAAACTGCACAGCCAGGGTGGTTGGGGTGGACGGGCCGTCGGAGAGGTCAAACTTAGCCCTCAGAGACCCCGAGCCTTCATTTTCAGACTTCTCAGAGATATCGTTCAGCTTCCAGAGAGACTTATTCAGCTCTGAGTTCCTGGTGGAAAGAGACAAAAGAAGACTTGTGAATATGTAGCTTACACAAGTAGTTGTACTACCACTCTCTGCGGCAGAGACATGTAAACCATAGATACACTATTACTACTTTTGTAATGGAAAAATTCATATCAAATCAGTCAATACGAGTCAATCATTCAAAACGTCAATAACTAAAAAGTACTGATGTTCACATGTTCTCTGGTCGTTTCTCTCACCAGATAGCATTAGGCAGGGACTGCATGTTGGTGACCCCTCCATCTACAGGCACTAGGACCTGTACATTGGAGAGAGGGCCGGGACAGAGCATGGACTCTGGGTTGTAGTGGTAGTCCAGCCTCAGGTCAGTGGTGGCGGGGTCACACTTCCAGTACACTGCCAGGTTCAGAGGGGTCGATGCGATTCCTTTAGAAGACACCTGCACACAGCATGAGGTCAGAGGGTAAAGGGCAAATATCATATGTGTCACGGATCCCTCTGGAACTTTCATTACGCACACCTGGCCCCTATTCCCAGTGATTAGTAATTGTATAAGTGTGTCCTTGGTTTACCATTGTGCTGTCGATTATTGTTACTATGTCTGTTGGTCGTGTGAGTACCTGAGCTGTGTGTTTTGGCTTTCGTGCCATTGTGGATTGCGCAGATGATTAGGGGTCTCGTCCTGTGTGATAATCATTGTGCGCTTGTGTTATTTCAGGTACTCCTTGCTCTTTTGTTTGGTTTTCTATCCTGTGTTTTGTATAGTGTTTCTTTGGTCTTTGTCCCAGTTCGTCCCCTTTACACGGCACGCAATAATTTGGGTAAGAAATAAAAAACCCTATTACACATTCCTGTGCCTGTCTCCCAAATCATTCATACCAACGTGACAATATGATTGAAAGGAAGATATGATACCAAAAACAATTAATACATTCGCAATTCGTTAAATAAATACATTTACAAATTCAAAAGTGACGGTAATAAGTGTGTCATATTTGGAGTCAAAAACATTTTATTTTTGGACTTTTGCATTATTACTACAAGAGTGAATGTATAGTATAGGGGTCTACAGTATACTAAAGATGATTTCGTTTAGTCTGGGACCAACCTGGTATTTGAGGATGTCAACGTTGTAGTAGGATGCAGCAGGGTTCTGCTCTGAGGCTTTCCTGAGGTACGATGTGAGAGCTTGCATGTTGAACCAAAAGTCCTTGGTATGAGCATCACTTTGCGAGGGATCACTGGATCACACACATGGGAAAACGATGACTCAATTATTCATTGCTCTGCTTGGTGGCTCTGTGTGTGTACAGAGCTCCAATAGCTCGGAAGGAATGACCCTTTTATTGCCACCCAGCTATTAAATCATGAATTCCATTTGATTCAATTAGTCCAGCTATGTGGTTACCCAGACAAAGCAGAGCAAGGAGAAAGAAAAGAGAGGGAGGAAAAGGAATCCATTCTTCAAAGAGAGTCTAACTCAGGTGGACGTCTCAAACTTTCACACTGACAATTCACTGCTAATACAGATGGATATGGCAAGATACATGCTGGATATACCAGAGAAAACACAACAAGAAGCTTTAACAGAGGTGATAGCGTGTGGGGAATGAGGTGATAGCGTGTGGGGAATGAGGTGATAGCGTGTGGGGAATGAGGTGATAGCGTGTGGGGAATGAGGTGATAGCGTGTGGGGAATGAGGTGATAGCGTGTGGGGAATGAGGTGATAGCGTGTGGGGAATGAGGTGATAGCGTGTGGGGAATGAGGTGATAGCGTGTGTGGAATGAGGTGATAGCTTGTGTGGAATGAGGTGATAGCTTGTTGAAAGTTGATGCAACACTCTTGTAGACATGGCCTGTTATGAAACTAATGTCGGAGGAGGAATGGTGGAAAATAGGGTTAGGGTTAGCTTTATGACTGATGAAATCCAATTTCCCCCCACCCTCCGTCCTGTCCCCCTCATCCCATCTCTCTCTACTGGCTGGCTCCCTGATAGACTGACATGCTCCAGTTCGGTTTTCAAACAGTGTTACAGACTTCCTTTGGTTCTTCTCACACACACACACACGTATTGGAAGGTGGTCTTTACTGATATAGAATAAGTACTAATCATTAGCTGAATGTTTCTCTGTGGTCCTACACACCTGTATGGTAACTACACATCCATCAGGTTAATTCAAACATTGTCTGAATGTTTAACCATTCAACTGTGAATAAAACATTATTTGAACATTTGAATTTCTCCACTCACCTGAACAGTAGTGTCTGGTTGGGGAGGATCTGCTCCAGCTTGGAGGTGTTCTTCAGTTTGAAGGTGAGCATAGCAGGGTGGGGGTTACTGGTGAACACCTTGATGATACCCATGGGGAAGGACAGGGTCATGTCACCTGTGATCTTCACTATGCACCTACAGAGTAAAGGAGTGACGGCACATTAAGGGTTAAACGTGATATTCACTATGCCGCTGAGGGGCACAGCAGCACACAAAGGGTTTTTAAGCCTCTGTCCACTAGTCCAGTCTACCACAGAGTTCTATAGCCTGAAGTAGTTCACAGTCTCAGTTTTAGTTAGTCCAGTGATATAAATCCAGATAGTCCAAGTCTAAATTAGACCCAGTTCAACTCAGTCCAAGAGCTCTATTAAATCCATATCGGCTCAATCGGAAATTACCTTTACATCTATTAAATAGAGCCCAAAGTCTAAATTAGAACCAGTCCAAGGCTACCTTAGTCCAAATCTAAACAAGACCAACTTGTCTAACCCCATGCCAGTCTGCTGCAGTGTGGTCCATGTGCAAGCCTTAACCCTGCCCTGTGTGTCCGCTGCAATGCTTATGAAATGTTCCATTCGCTAATCCCTGCAAAAATAAGCCTTTTGCACAGCAGCAATTTAACAGCAGTTAACCAATAAAAGGGTGTATGTTTTCTCTGCCCCAGACTATAATCTGCCCCGGGTCGGTTATCCACTCTGAAAGAATGGTGTCGGCCTACCAAAATCTAAAACATTCCACACAAGCAGACACACACGCGCACAAACACCCAAACACACACCAGGGTTTCCGTTAGCCGCCAATAGATGGATTTTGACCCACAAAAAAAAATGAAATAAATAAAATTGGTGCCAGCCAATTGTCAGGGAGAAAATAAATGTTTTATTTCTGGTCATTTAAGTGTACTTCCCATTCACGTGCACAGGCAACTAGGCAGGCTTCAGCCACTCACATATCACTTTGCAATGAGCTGGAGGCCGTATGCATTTTGAAAACATATGCTTAAATTACTTGAAACTTTTACTAAATATTACGTGGAATTTCTTACCTTGCTTCAAAGTAGCCTAGCCAAAATCCAACCAAACACGCAGGCAATTATTTTATAAAGACTTCCATATGCCATTGAAACCAGCAGCCTATTTCTCTCACATTCTATTGGTTTTCAAATCAAATGTATTTAATTGGCCAGTAGCCAAAAGGCACAATCCTAGTCATATTAGTAACCCATGCTAGTCTTTAGAAATCTCTCCCTCTTTCTAAATTTCTCACTGATATTTTCATCTCATGAAACCGCTCACATGTGCACATAGCCTACTGCATTGTACACATTGCTGCACTGATAATGTAAAGAAACAATATTTTATCAACATTTTAAGCTAAAGGTTCTGATTTGTTGCATGATCCTCATTACTTTTTAACAATTTTTGGATGTAGCGTAGGCCTACTGGCTGTATGAATGTGGGATCTATCGTCCCACAACTGTCCCCCAGTCTGTTTGGAATAGGCTATTTATTTATTTATCGCACAGAATGACCAATAGAACTATAACTTTTTTACTACGGGAGATAGTAGATTGACATAGGCCAGTGATTTTGCTGTTCGCTACT
This sequence comes from Salvelinus fontinalis, assembly GCF_029448725.1. Lineage (NCBI taxonomy): Eukaryota > Metazoa > Chordata > Actinopteri > Salmoniformes > Salmonidae > Salvelinus > Salvelinus fontinalis. The sequence continues at coordinate 10,789,628 of NC_074685.1, forward strand.
TATCTTGTTGGCTGTTGAAAAGTATATGTGGACAGTTATTCTTACATCTTCAAATTGCGCTTTGGAAATCGGTAAGAAGGAGGCACACCGTTCCATCCTTGAGTTGCATGTTGTGTTAAGATGAAATACCATAAACGAAATGTGATTTCTGTCATTCTGAGCACTGTGGGTGGACGTCCTAATCAGGTTACTCACCCAATGCACATGGGTCCGGTAAATTAAAATGCTGCCGGTTAAATGTCCGGCACCACATTTTCCTAACGGAAACCCTGACACACACAGAGAGAGAGAGAGAGAGAGAGAGAGAGAGAGAGAGAGAGAGAGAGAGAGAGGCCCACCGGCTCGTCATGCTTGTGTAAGATAAGTGTGAAATATGGAGCAAAGTTTAGCCTGTGTAATTATTTGTGAAACATTATGTGTATGGATGAGTTAAATACCAGTATGAGTTCACTCCCCTAACCCAGACGATGCTAGGCAAATTGTGCACCACCCTATGGAACTTCCGACCACGGCCGGTTGTGATAGAGCCCGGGATCGAACCCAGGTCTGTAATGACACCTGTAGCACTACGATGCAGTGCCTTTGATCCCTGTGCCACTCGGGAGGCCTAAAGAAGGATTTTTAAGCCTTTAAATCCATTGAAACATGGATTGTGTATGTGTGCCAAGACAAAAGATTTAAGTGCCTTTGAATGGGGTATGGTAGTAGGTGCCAGGTGCACCGGTTTGAGTGTGTCAAGAACTGCAACGCTGCTGGGTTGTTCACACTCAAGTTTCCCGTATGTATCAAGAATGGTCCACCACCCAAAGGACATCCAGCCAACTTGACACAACTGTGGGAAGCATTGGAGTCACATGGGCCCTGTGCAATGCTTGACAGGTGTAGAGTCCATGCCCTGACAAATTGAGGCTGTTCTGAGGGCAAAAGGGGGTGCAACTCAATATTAGGAAGATGTTTCTAGTGTATGCCCCAATGGCTGTTCATTGTGTGTGTGTGTAGTGGTATGTGTGTTTACAGTACCAGTCAAAAGTTTGGACACACCTACTCATCCCAGGGTTTTTCTTTATTTTTACTATTTTCTACATTGTAGAATAATAGTGAAGACATCAAAACTATGAAATAACACATATGAAATCATGTAGTAACCAAAAAAGTAATACACCCTTTGCCTTGATGACAGCTTTGAACCCTCTTGGCATTCTCTCAACCAATTAGCAGGTGTCCCTTGTTAAAAGTTAATTTGTGGAACTTATTTCCTCCTTAATGCGTTTGAGCCAATCAGGTGTGTTGTAAAAGGGTAGTGGTGGTATACAGAAGATAGTCCTATTTGGTAAAAGACCAAGTCCATATTATGGCAAGAACAGCTCAAATAAGAAAATCGAAATGACAGTCCATCATTACTTTAAGACATGAAGGTCAGTCAATGCAGTCGCAACAACCATCAAGTGCTGTGATGAAACTGTCTCTCATGAGGACTGCCACAGGTAAGGAAGACCCAGAGTTACCTCTGCTGCAGAGGATAAGTGCATTAGTTATCAGCCTCAGATTGCAGCCCAAATAAATGCTTCCCAGAGTTCAAGTAACAGACACATCTCAACATCAGCTGTTCAGAGGAGACTGCATGAATCAGGCCTTCATGGACAAATTGCTGCAAAGAAAGCATTATTAAAAGACACCACTATGATGAAGAGACTTGGTTGGGCCAAGAAACACGAGCAATGGACATTAGAACGGTATAAATCTGTCCTTTGGTCTGATGAGTCCAAATGTGAGATTCTTCGTTCCAACCGCACGTGTGGTTCCCACCGTGAAGCATGGAGAAGGAGGTGGGATGGTGCTTTGCTGGTGACACTGTCAGTGATTTATTTAGAATTCAAGGCACACTTAACCAGCATGGCTACCAAAGCATTCTGTAGCGATACGCCATCCCATCTGGTTTGAGCTTAGTGGGATTATAATTTGTTTTTCAACAGGATAATGACCCAACACACACCTTCAGGCTGTGTAAGGGCTATTTGACTAAGAAGGAGAGTGATGGAGTGCTGCATCAGATGACCTGGCTTCCACAATCACCGACCTCAACCCAATTGAGATGGTTTGGGATGAGTTGAACCGCAGAGTGAAGGAAAAGCAGCCAACAAGTGCTCAGCATATGTGGGAACTCCTTCAAGACAGTTGGAAAAGCATTCCAGGTGAAGCTGGTTGAGAGAATGCCAATAGTGTGCAAAGCTGTCATCAAGGCAAAGGGTGGCTACTTCGAAGAACCTAAAATATATTTTGATTAGTTTAACACTTTTTTTGGTTACCACATGATTCCATATGTGTGATTTCATAGTTTTGATGCCTTCACTATTATTCTACAATGTAGAAAATAGTCACACAAAAAAACAACCTTGAATGAGTAGGTGTGTCCAAACTTTTGACTGGTACTGTACGTGTGAGGTGTGTGTTGGCTTGCGTGCAGTGTGTGTCAGACCCAGGCTGGGGCCAGCTCTCTGAGCTGTAGGTGGTCATGTGAGACTCACTTAGCGGGATCAGCTCCTTTGAAGTAGGCATTAACAGACTCTGTGAAGGCCACAGCAATGGGCAAGGCATCCTGGGACGCCAGGGTCACTGGGCTGGGACCGCGAGACGTCCCTGAGAGAGGGAGAGAATGAAGGGGGGATGGAGAAATGGTGTGAGGTAGAGAGAGAGGGAGGTAAAGAGGGAGCGGGACATGTTGAGAGGAAGAGAGAGTAAGACCAAACGAGATGGAATGAGTGTACTGTTACTTTTACTGAAGAGTACATTTCAATTCAATTCAACATCAAAAGCATCACACAGTTAAGTTACCAAATAAGGTCAGTCATTACGAAGAAAAGTAGGAACAATTCCATTTCAAAATATCCAAGCCATTACATGCAAAAATAATCATACCTGTCTAGGAATGACATTTTGTTTGAATAAAAGAGGAGGTATTATTAAGTCAGGTTACCATTCATCATTTGAATGAATAACTGTTTGGGATCTTCGAGTAAGAAAGTTAAATACTGGAATGAACTTCCTACCTTCAAACGTGTTATTCAACAGAACACGACCATGCTGAACTCGTTATTATGTTGATTACGCTGACAGAGACACTTTAAAAATATATATTTTTCATGAGCAGGCAGACATTGGCGAGCACACAGCAAATCCGAGTGGCCATTGTTAGTGTGTCACAAATAGGCGCGTGTCCGGGCTGATTGACCACACGCCCTACCTGCAGGCGTTTCACAGCACTTCTCAAAGGTAGGCAGCTTCCCGATGAAACCATCATCCTCTTTAAAGGCCCAAAAGAAAAATAGGAAAGAAACCAAAAAGTCACAGAAAGCAATGAGATGAGGTGAGATTGATGGTACTGGGCAGGTGAGATGAGGTGAGATTGATGGTACTGGGCAGGTGAGATGGTACTGGGCAGGTGAGATGGTACTGGGCAGGTGAGATGAGGTGAGATTGATGGTACTGGGCAGGTGAGATGAGGTGAGTTTGATGGTACTGGGCAGGTGAGATGGTACTGGGCAGGTGAGATGAGGTGAGTGATGGTACTGGGCAGGTGAGATGGTACTGGGCAGGTGAGATGAGGTGAGATTGATGGTACTGGGCAGGTGAGATGGTACTGGGCAGGTGAGATGAGGTGAGATTGATGGTACTGGGCAGGTGAGATGGTACTGGGCAGGTGAGATGAGGTGAGATTGATGGTACTGGGCAGGTGAGATGGTACAAGGTAATGGGCTCTCAACCAAAACACCTGTGTGTGAATGTGAGCATTTGTGTGAGATTAGAATGGTGAGAAACCCTAAAGACACACGGTGTAGTAGGCTTCACAGAGTAGAGTGAAAGAACAGTAGAGCAGTGGTTCCCACTGGGTGGCAGGTAGCCTAGCGGTTAGAGCGTTGGGCCAGTAACCGAAAAGTTGCTGGTTCAAATACCCGAGCTGTCAAGGTTAAAAATCTGTTGATGTGCCATTGAGCAAGGCACATAACCCTACTCCAGTGGTGCTGTACTACTATAGATGACCCTGCAAAACAGCACATTTCACTGCACCTATCCAGTGTATGTGACAATAAAACCCTTTTTTCGGTTACTGTACCACAAACTGAATTTTGCTCTACCCGGAGTTCCCCTGAAGTACCGCTTTGTGCATTTTAACAGTAGGCCTATGGTCTAATTAGTCTTCTCAAGTACCCCTGTGGATAGACCAAGTACTCCCAGGGGTCCTAGTACCCCTGTGGATAGAACAGGTACCCTCAGGTCCTAGTACCCCTGGTTATGAACCACTGCAGTAGAGGGAGAAGGAGGAAGAGAGGAGACTCACTTTGGTTGAGGAGAAACAGAGGACAGGGAGAAAGGAGGAACTCTGGTTCCGGTGAGGAAAGGGAGGGACGGAAGATACGCTCAGGCCCTGTGAGGAGGAGAGGAGTGAGGGAAGGAAGGAGAGAAGCCCAATAAGGTTTAAAGACAAGAAGTGGGTTTAGGTCAGGTGAGAGTGGAGAAAAGGAAACAAGCAGAAAATATGGGGAGGAAAGGAAAGACAATATATAAGGGAGGAGAGGAAAGGGAATACAGTGTCAGTCTGTCAGTCAGAGGAAAGGGAATACGAGAGGGAGGAGAGGGACTATATAAAAAGAGGAAGGACGAGAGGAAAGGGAATCCATAAGGGAGAAGAGAGGGATGAGAGGAAGTAGTAAAGAAATATGATTTGAGGGAGAGGGGAGGAGGTGAAAGGAGAAGAGAGGAATGGAGAGGAGAAGACTGTAAAGAGGAGAAGTGAAGAGTAGAGAGGAGTAGACTGTAGAGAGAGGAGGTGATGGAGCTAGGTTATGTCCTTAATCCTTACCCACTGTGGGTGTGTTGGAGGCACTGAGAGAGGCGGTGGAGGACAGGGAGGAGGAGCTCTCTGCCCGGGCCAGGGGAGCAGCCGGAGGAGGACTGGCATTGGACAATGTCTTGGTCGGGCTGAATGGCCGCACCTGGTTGGTTAGACAGCACAAACCCAGAAATCAACCAATGGTAATGGATACCACTAATTAGCCCCATACAGTGTAAATAACAAGAGCAAAAATAAATAAATGTTGTCCATTATCATGAATCAATAGAGAATGGTTCCACAAATCAATACTCTGATGCCCACAGTTTAGGTTCTCTAAGTCTAGTGAAGACACTGGGCAGATACTCCGAATGGAGACTGACACTGGGCAGATACTCCGAATGGAGACTGACACTGGGCAGATACTCCGAATGGAGACTGACACTGGGCAGATACTCCGAATGGAGACTGACACTGGGCAGATACTCCGAATGGAGACTGACACTGGGCAGATACTCCGAATGGAGACTGACACTGGGCAGATACTCCGAATGGAGACTGACACTGGGCAGATACTCCGAATGGAGACTGACACTGGGCAGATACTCCGAATGGAGACTGACACTGGGCAGATACTCCGAATGGAGACTGACACTGGGCAGATACTCCGAATGGAGACTGACACTGGGCAGATACTCCGAATGGAGACTGACACTGGGCAGATACTCCGAATGGAGACTGACACTGGGCAGATACTCCGAATGGAGACTGACACTGGGCAGATACTCCGAATGGAGACTGACACTGGGCAGATACTCCGAATGGAGACTGACACTGGGCAGATACTCCGAATGGAGACTGACACTGGGCAGATACTCCGAATGGAGACTGACACTGGGCAGATACTCCGAATGGAGACTGACACTGGGCAGATACTCCGAATGGAGACTGACACTGGGCAGATACTCCGAATGGAGACTGACACTGGGCAGATACTCCGAATGGAGACTGACACTGGGCAGATACTCCGAATGGAGACTGACACTGGGCAGATACTCCGGTGGAGATTGACACTGGGCAAGTACTCACAATTTCATTTATTCCTGTGAGTTTTCCTGTGGGTAGTTTGGGTCTGGAAGAGGGTCGTGGAGGAGCCACCATGGCCCCAGTTTGAGGGGTAGTGGGTCTGGCCAGGGCAGGCACTGCAGGGAGGGGGGACAAAAAGGAAAGGACCAGTAAGAATCCAGGGTATGATGAGGTAAAACATACTGCACTATGTAATATACTTCTGATACAATTCTTAACAGGTTCAGTGCATTTTGAACTTTTTAGACATCACTGAGTCACTTAAAGTAATGCAAAACCATGCATCAACAAAGAAGTCACGACATGCACAAATTCTGAATCATAAAATACAGAACAAAATACCGATCACTCACAACACTGTGTTAACAATTCTCTAAGGCAAACAAGCATATGCCCCTCAAAACAAAAACACACATTAAATAAATACATTATTTAACAAAACCTATTGTAAATAAGGTTGAAATAAAATAATAGTTATAAAGGCTGGAAACTGAAAAAAATGTTTTAAAAAGTACTACAAAAGAGAAAAATGGCAAAGGCAAAACTTTACACTTCACTCAGGAAAAAACCCATCTCAGTTTATGCCATGCTAGAGGTTACCGTTGTGTGCTTGGCTAGCTGCTGCTGCTGCTGCCACCATCCCCTCTGTCAGAGCTGAAAAGACCTCAGAGACAGAGGAGGTGCTAACCTCCACAACCCCACTGCTCAGCGCCATCTTATAATAGGGATCAGCGGAGTCATCAGAGAAGAAACAGAAGGACCGGCAAGACTGAGGCCTGCTGGTAGGAGGGTTAGACTGGGTCCGGTCGGCGTTGACCAGACCTGTACCCGGACCGCAGCTCTGCTGGCGTCGGACTGGCACAAAGTCGTCATTGACGTCAATCCACTGGCTCTGGGACCAGGTAAAGGCAGACTGGTTCTCTCCCTGAGGCACGCTGGTTGGGTCTGGGCCTGCGGGGGCTGGGGTTGGATCCTGGGGTTCTATGGGCTCATCCTGCCGGGTGATGGGGGCGCTCTGGGCCCGGGCTGGGATGGGCTTCAGGGCCAGAAAGGGGACAGCTGGTGAGTTCCATGGAGAGAAGGTGGTGGTGGTAGTGGTGGTGGAGGAAGGTAGAGGGGTGACCTCTCCTTTGGCCTGCTGCAGGCCGTCTGCCAGTGGGGGAGAGGATAGCTCCTGCTGTAACACCCCCTCATCTGTAGATGGCACATAACAGTCCAGGGCAGGGCAGAGTGATGAACCTATGCCACAGAGTAAGGAGGAGGAACCATACTAGCTAACATTTACAAAGATACTCATGCAAACATCTTTACATTCCTATGTCATATAATGATTTCTGTTGCATTATACTGAACAAACTAGTACCTTTTTTTTTTTCACTCAAAGAACAAGGCTTGGGGATGCCTGTCTACAGATCACTATAATTAAACTAGTTTCCATCTATGGAACAGCCAGGTGTGGGCATACTTCACTGTGAACTGCAATCCTATGCAATCTCTGTGCAACATTAGGCAATGTGAGAGTCAGGCTGTGACAGGAATGAATGCCTGGCATGTTTCAGTCTTAACTGGAAATAAATAGTGTTAGAGGATTACAGCTGGTTGAGAGGATATCAGCTACTCTGACTTGGAGTGTTAGGTCCTCACACCACGCAGACACCTTATCAAAGCTAAGCAGGGCTCTCAGTCCAACACTAATTCAGTTATCCATCTTCCTCATTGGATTAGTTGAACAAAGTATACACAACTACAACTGAAAATGTACAATAAAAGAGTGGATTGGAGAAAATTGGCGCAAACATTGGAAAAAAATAAATCACCAAACACCAACACCAAGCAACTGAATAAAACGTTGGATGCAATGTTAAGGCTTTTTGTAAGTGAGGTTAGATAGTTGGACACTGATTCAGTACAGCGCAACCGCACAGAAAACACTGGTCTAAATAGGTGCAGCTAGGGCAAACACATTTTACCTGCCTCCCCTAGCAGAAACACAGGGGACTCGTTAATGTGTAGAGGACATAGAGGAATGGAGAGGAAAAGAGAGTCGATGTCTTGAGGAGGCGGGGAGAAAGGAGGGTTAACACACAGAGATAGAAAACAACACAGCAACTAAACCAAACTCAGACCGCAAAGAATTGGCTAAAATAACTACCTGCAAAAGAACAAAGTCAGAAAGCCCTACATAATCAAATAAAACTAAAGCCTAATCATCTCTTTCAAGCTTGCCAAATGACTGACTCCAAAGCAGATGCACATTTGCAGTTCAGTCAGGGCCAGATGCATGTTTACATTTCAGTCAGAGCCAGATGCATGTTTGCAGTTCAGTCAGGGCCAGATGCATGTTTGCAGTTCAGTCAGAGCCAGATGCATGTTTACATTTCAGTCAGGGCCAGATGCATGTTTGCAGTTCAGTCAGGGCCAGATGCATGTTTGCAGTTCAGTCAGATGCATGTTTGCAGTTCAGTCAGATGCATGTTTGCAGTTCAGTCAGATGCATGTTTGCAGTTCAGTCAGATGCATGTTTGCAGTTCAGTCAGATGCATGTTTGCAGTTCAGTCAGATGCATGTTTGCAGTTCAGTCAGATGCATGTTTGCAGTTCAGTCAGATGCATGTTTGCAGTTCAGTCAGATGCATGTTTGCAGTTCAGTCAGATGCATGTTTACAGTTCAGTCAGATGCATGTTTACAGTTCAGTCAGATGCATGTTTACAGTTCAGTCAGATGCATGTTTACAGTTCAGTCAGATGCATGTTTACAGTTCAGTCAGATGCATGTTTACAGTTCAGTCAGATGCATGTTTACAGTTCAGTCAGATGCATGTTTACAGTTCAGTCAGATGCATGTTTACAGTTCAGTCAGATGCATGTTTACAGTTCAGTCAGATGCATGTTTACAGTTCAGTCAGATGCATGTTTACAGTTCAGTCAGATGCATGTTTACAGTTCAGTCAGATGCATGTTTACAGTTCAGTCAGATGCATGTTTACAGTTCAGTCAGATGAATGTTTACAGTTCAGTCAGATGAATGTTTACAGTTCAGTCAGATGAATGTTTACAGTTCAGTCAGAGCCAGATGAATGTTTACAGTTCAGTCAGGGCCAGATGCATGTTTGCAGTTCAGTCAGAGCCAGATGAATGTTTACAGTTCAGTCAGGGCCAGATGCATGTTTGCAGTTCAGTCAGATGCATGTTTACAGTTCAGTCAGATGCATGTTTACAGTTCAGTCAGATGCATGTTTACAGTTCAGTCAGATGCATGTTTACAGTTCAGTCAGATGCATGTTTACAGTTCAGTCAGATGCATGTTTACAGTTCAGTCAGATGCATGTTTACAGTTCAGTCAGATGCATGTTTACAGTTCAGTCAGATGCATGTTTACAGTTCAGTCAGATGCATGTTTACAGTTCAGTCAGATGCATGTTTACAGTTCAGTCAGATGCATGTTTACAGTTCAGTCAGATGCATGTTTACAGTTCAGTCAGATGCATGTTTACAGTTCAGTCAGATGAATGTTTACAGTTCAGTCAGATGAATGTTTACAGTTCAGTCAGATGAATGTTTACAGTTCAGTCAGAGCCAGATGAATGTTTACAGTTCAGTCAGGGCCAGATGCATGTTTGCAGTTCAGTCAGAGCCAGATGAATGTTTACAGTTCAGTCAGGGCCAGATGCATGTTTGCAGTTCAGTCAGGGCCAGATGAATGTTTACAGTTCAGTCAGGGCCAGATGCATGTTTACAGTTCAGTCAGGGCCAGATGCATGTTTGCAGTTCAGTCAGAGCCAGATGCATGTTTACAGTTCAGTCAGGGCCAGATGAATGTTTGCAGTTCAGTCAGGGCCAGATGCATGTTTACAGTTCAGTCAGATGAATGTTTACAGTTCAGTCAGATGAATGTTTACAGTTCAGTCAGGGCCAGATGCATGTTTGCAGTTCAGTCAGGGCCAGATGCATGTTTGCAGTTCAGTCAGGGCCAGATGCATGTTTGCAGTTCAGTCAGAGCCAGATGAATGTTACAGTTCAGTCAGATGAATGTTTACAGTTCAGTCAGATGAATGTTTACAGTTCAGTCAGATGAATGTTTACAGTTCAGTCAGATGAATGTTTACAGTTCAGTCAGATGAATGTTTACAGTTCAGTCAGATGAATGTTTACAGTTCAGTCAGATGAATGTTTACAGTTCAGTCAGATGAATGTTTACAGTTCAGTCAGATGCATGTTTACAGTTCAGTCAGGGCCAGATGCATGTTTGCAGTTCAGTCAGAGCCATATGCATGTTTACAGTTCAGTCAGAGCCAGATGCATGTTTACAGTTCAGTCAGAGCCAGATGAATGTTTACAGTTCAGTCAGGGCCAGATGAATGTTTGCAGTTCAGTCAGGGCCAGATGCATGTTTACAGTTCAGTCAGATGAATGTTTACAGTTCAGTCAGGGCCAGATGCATGTTTGCAGTTCAGTCAGGGCCAGATGCATGTTTGCAGTTCAGTCAGGGCCAGATGCATGTTTGCAGTTCAGTCAGAGCCAGATGAATGTTACAGTTCAGTCAGATGAATGTTTACAGTTCAGTCAGATGAATGTTTACAGTTCAGTCAGATGAATGTTTACAGTTCAGTCAGATGAATGTTTACAGTTCAGTCAGATGAATGTTTACAGTTCAGTCAGATGAATGTTTACAGTTCAGTCAGATGAATGTTTACAGTTCAGTCAGGGCCAGATGCATGTTTGCAGTTCAGTCGGGGCCAGATGCATGTTTGCAGTTCAGTCAGGGCCAGATGCATGTTTGCAGTTCAGTCAGAGCCAGATGAATGTTACAGTTCAGTCAGATGAATGTTTACAGTTCAGTCAGATGAATGTTTACAGTTCAGTCAGATGAATGTTTACAGTTCAGTCAGATGAATGTTTACAGTTCAGTCAGATGCATGTTTACAGTTCAGTCAGGGCCAGATGCATGTTTGCAGTTCAGTCAGGGCCAGATGCATGTTTGCAGTTCAGTCAGAGCCAGATGAATGTTTGCAGTTCAGTCAGAGCCAGATGAATGTTTGCAGTTCAGTCAGAGCCAGATGAATGTTTGCAGTTCAGTCAGAGCCAGATGCATGTTTGCAGTTCAGTCAGGGCCAGATGCATGTTTACAGTTCAGTCAGGGCCAGATGCATGTTTACAGTTCAGTCAGGGCCAGATGCATGTTTACAGTTCAGTCAGGGCCAGATGCATGTTTACAGTTCAGTCAGATGCATGTTTACAGTTCAGTCAGATGAATGTTTACAGTTCAGTCAGATGAATGTTTACAGTTCAGTCAGATGAATGTTTACAGTTCAGTCAGATGAATGTTTACAGTTCAGTCAGATGAATGTTTACAGTTCAGTCAGATGAATGTTTGCAGTTCAGTCAGGGCCAGATGCATGTTTGCAGTTCAGTCAGAGCCAGATGAATGTTTACAGTTCAGTCAGATGAATGTTTACAGTTCAGTCAGATGAATGTTTACAGTTCAGTCAGATGAATGTTTACAGTTCAGTCAGATGCATGTTTGCAGTTCAGTCAGATGCATGTTTGCAGTTCAGTCAGATGAATGTTTACAGTTCAGTCAGATGAATGTTTACAGTTCAGTCAGATGAATGTTTACAGTTCAGTCAGATGAATGTTTACAGTTCAGTCAGATGAATGTTTACAGTTCAGTCAGATGCATGTTTGCAGTTCAGTCAGATGCATGTTTGCAGTTCAGTCAGGGCCAGATGCATGTTTGCAGTTCAGTCAGGGCCAGATGAATGTTTGCAGTTCAGTCAGGGCCAGATGAATGTTTGCAGTTCAGTCAGGGCCAGATGAATGTTTGCAGTTCAGTCAGGGCCAGATGAATGTTTGCAGTTCAGTCAGAGCCAGATGAATGTTTGCAGTTCAGTCAGAGCCAGATGAATGTTTGCAGTTCAGTCAGAGCCAGATGAATGTTTGCAGTTCAGTCAGAGCCAGATGAATGTTTGCAGTTCAGTCAGAGCCAGATGAATGTTTGCAGTTCAGTCAGAGCCAGATGAATGTTTACAGTTCAGTCAGAGCCAGATGAATGTTTACAGTTCAGTCAGATGAATGTTTACAGTTCAGTCAGATGAATGTTTACAGTTCAGTCAGATGAATGTTTACAGTTCAGTCAGATGAATGTTTACAGTTCAGTCAGATGAATGTTTACAGTTCAGTCAGATGAATGTTTACAGTTCAGTCAGATGAATGTTTACAGTTCAGTCAGATGAATGTTTACAGTTCAGTCAGATGAATGTTTGCAGTTCAGTCAGATGAATGTTTGCAGTTCAGTCAGAGCCAGATGAATGTTTGCAGTTCAGTCAGAGCCAGATGAATGTTTGCAGTTCAGTCAGAGCCAGATGAATGTTTGCAGTTCAGTCAGGGCCAGATGAATGTTTGCAGTTCAGTCAGATGAATGTTTGCAGTTCAGTCAGATGAATGTTTGCAGTTCAGTCAGATGAATGTTTACAGTTCAGTCAGATGAATGTTTACAGTTCAGTCAGATGAATGTTTACAGTTCAGTCAGATGAATGTTTACAGTTCAGTCAGATGCATGTTTGCAGTTCAGTCAGATGCATGTTTGCAGTTCAGTCAGATGCATGTTTGCAGTTCAGTCAGATGCATGTTTACAGTTCAGTCAGATGAATGTTTGCAGTTCAGTCAGGGCCAGATGAATGTGTTGTATGTGTGTATTAATGGCTGGTAATGCCTCTATTGTACACAGAGAGCTTAAACAGGTATTTAAAGGACTTAAGAGTCATCACAGTATCCTAACCAGGGCACTTTACACAGATTTTTGGGCTTTTAAGGTGGAACTTTTGACAATAATGAGATAGTGTTTGACAACATACGTGCCAATAGGCATTATTGCCAACCCTCTGACCCAAACTAGGTGCCAATTAACTGTGGATTACGATTAGCCCAGGCAATGGGTCAGTGCTAACGTAACTATTTCAACACACAGTCAGTCACACACAGACACGCACAGAGACGCCACACAACATAAACCTTGCCACTGAAACCAGCTTCTCACATATCTGTACTGGAGTGAGAGGCAGGACAGTGTGAACGAGAGAAAGAGGGATGTAAAGGAAATAAACAATTCAACTAAACACACATGTACTTACAAATGCAAATACAGCCCCCCCCCCCCCCACAGCCAAATGCATACTAATCAAAACTGTAACAATAATTATTCATCACATAAAAGAACAAAGCTTAAAAGACAGTTAATTGAATAACACAAATTAAAATAAAATAAAATAAACTGTAAATAAAATAAAGTCAATGGGCAAAACCTCCCCACACGACACTTGATGTCAAACTTTCAAAAAAAGAAGCAAGGTTACATGACCTATTAGAATGTCATATCAACAATAAACACACAAACAAAACATGTTCAGTGACACAGACACACAAGTTCAGTTTAGGTTGGGAGTGAGCACCCAAAACCAACCCGCAAAAAAAAAATTTTTTTTTAAAAGAGGTAAAATTACCAGGAATTCTGCAAAAAATGGGTTTGATTTAGGAAATCTGTTCCAAAATATTGCCACAAATAAAAAAGACATACGTGATAGTGTCTCAATGTAATCAAATATAATCTCTTTTGGTGTCAATGTGTACAGTAGGAGCTTACTTGCATGTGGAGCTTTTTCATTTTTGAATATCATTTAACCTTTATTTAACTATGTGGGGTCATGTCTGTATCAGTAGCAGTTAGAAGTAATAATGAAAACCAATGCCATTTATAAAGAGAGTTCAAATGATCCAGACAGAACCCCATCATGGTCGGCACCGAACTCACCCAGCCACCCATAGGAATACATTGAAACGCTCTGTTACGCTTGAAGGGCGGGGCTTACCTGTTGATGAGGACACTGAGGAGGAGGAGCCTCTTAGGGTGGGGGCGGGGCCGAACGGATCCAGTGAGAGAAGGTCATTATTGAGAGCAGGTCTACTGCTGAGAGAGAGAGAGAGAGAGAGGAGGGATGGATAGAGAAAGTGATGTGGAAATGAGAGCAATTACTAAACAGTGAGAGTAGGGCAATCAAGGGTGTGTATCAACTGTTTCTGAGCCAATTAGTATCTGTAAAAGTTAGGAGAATCTTTATCCTGTACTTACTCATTGAAATATGTTGACATCCTGGCCTTTCCCAACTCATCACCTGGTTGAGAAGAGAACATACAAATAACAACCTTAACCTCAGCACACACACAAGGTTACTAGGTGCAGGGAACACCCTGCCCCACACAGACAGGCGTTTAAACCACACACTGTAGGGAGCAAGAGAGCCCATGCTACAGGATAGGGCTGCAGTGCTCTCTGTGTGGCTCACACTAGTGTGTTCATGTGTTATTTGTACAGTAGCAGAGGTTCCCCACCAGCAAGACATTCCTCTATTGGTCCCAAATATAACCCATTTTATTTTCAGATCTACATCAAACTACGTAGCTCCTTGCGACTGTGGCAAACAGATAGTGTTAGAAAAGTTGTTAAATGTTGAAGATGATCGTTTGAAGCATTGCTTTATTAGCTAGCATGTTCGTTTGTGTTAGCTTTAGCTGTAGAGTACAGTATTAGCCACAGGGTGGGGGGAGCTGAGGTGGGAGTGTGGAGGTCTACTTGGCATGGCATGTTTGGTGGGAGGCAGACTGACTTGAGAGGTACGTATAGTACTCACCTAGCACCTGAGAGCCTATCGCTGAGTGGGGATGCATTCCTGACAGCCCTGAGCATGTTTAAAACACATGGCTATCAATCTCTTAACTCTCCCAAATATACATAGTATCAGCCTTAAACTCTATCAAAAAATTGCATTATCAGTCTTAGTGCTACCAAATTGATAAAATACTTTAAAACTATAACTTGATATGATGGTAATATGAATATCAAAGGATAATAAAGTGATGTTATTAAAACTGTGTATAATGCTACTTAATATATTTGTGATATATTTATTTCTTCATGGTTTACTTGCCAACATCCACTAATAGTTCACAGTTTGAGACAGTTACGTGACTTGTTGCATTCCTTTATAGACAACTAATTCATTTGTTCAAGCACTAATTTGTCCAAGCAGAAAATCAAACATAGCAAAATATACAAATTGTAGCCATAAACTCAGGAGGAAAAATATAATTTCTGACATGCAAAATAAAAACAAGCAATTAAGCAATCAATCTTACTCATTGCTTAGAGGGGGAACAGGAGTCCTCTCTCAAATACACACATATAAAAAACAAACTAAGTTGACTTTAGCTGGGGATATGTTGGTTTTGGCGAGGTTGCTAGGATTTTAAATAACGACCTGAGGCAAGAAAAATGACGTTAAAAAGTCAAAAATGGTCACAGCCATCAAACAGCGGGGGAGAAGGGTCAAATAAAATACTCACTGGATTGGTTCCTTCGCATCTGACCCTGAGAATATAAACACACATGAATTAACTACAGTTAGAATAAGACACACACAGAACTTCAGCCCTAATCCTCCACAAAAACACTCTAGCAATCCCAAAACATACTTCACAAAGACAAACTGAATATCAGAGAAAAGTACATTTGAAGTAAATGTACATAAAACATGGTTATATCTGGAATGTTCTTGTCAGTACTTAGATGTTTTTATTATAACAGACAGTAGGTGATTTGGAATAAGTCCTAGATGGAACCTATCTTCAGTAGCGCAGGGTCAATTCACTTCTGCCTGTACACAGTATCTCCAACTACACGTATTTAAGATGACAGCTCAACGTGTTACTCTTTCAGAATCAAAACTTGCGTAATAACTTACTTCCTGAATAACACTTTCTAAAAACAGAGATATGCACAATACAGGCTATATTTATCAGGTGGCGGTACGGTACTCACAAAACCAAAAAACTGTCCCGAACTAAAATATAATTGATACATGGAAATGTTGAAAAGCGTATTATTAACTATTCCCTGAGGAGAGGCTTTTTTCACATCAGTTTTAAAGAGACAGTAAATCACAGGATTAAGCTTCTCAGACACATACCAGACATTAAACCTAGGGTGAAAAATGCAGCTGCACCGAACAGACAGGACACAGTATCTAACCCCGCACTGCCATCAATCAGGTATGAGAGAGAGAGGTGAGAAGAGAGGGAGAGAGATATTCAAACACTAACAGAGGCAACCAACAGAAGATCTGATGTACTTCTGTGTGACCCAATGGAAACTAAGACCATCAATTCCAATAAAGCCTGTATTGGCACACTGAAAGAGGAGAAAGAAGGAGAAGAGGAACAGAAGGGCTTTAGAGGGAGGCAGCTAAAGCGTCAAAGTGCCGTGAGGCCTGGGTTTAGTCCCACAGGCACTAAGCAGCAAATGGGTTCAATTACAGCTGTAGCCCGCCACACACACACTACAGGTCTCCACACACAGTCACACATAAACCATTCCGGCTTCCACTGCCGTTTCAATACAGGAACAAACAGCACAGAAGGGAACTGAGAAGGAGAAAGACTAATGGCAAGAAATTGATGCAACGTTCATTATCGCCTAGATTTTTTAACTATGGAACATTTAGCGCAGAACATTTCTGTCAATATTAAGGTGGAAAGAAAATACTAAAGATTTGAAAGAGGGAGCAATAAAAGAAAACGGAGAGAATATTCCGGTACTTAGGTGAAAGTCCAAACAGAAAAAAAGACAAACAGTAGGTTGCTACTATTTGTCGTTGGACTGAGAAAATCTTTTAAATGTTAAGTCCTGCTGTCGAGCAAAAACTAATTTGTAATGAACCAAATCCGAATTTCAGGCCTTGGAAAAGCCAGAGAATGTTTTTCCTCAAGAAACTTCTTAATGCTTCAAAAATAACAAAGAAATTCTCCATAAACGAAGGAATTCTTGCCAAAGTTGATTCATGCACAAAAAGTTAGCAGAGTCATGCCTATTTAAAACATATCTGAAAAAAACATTTCTAAACACTGACAAATGTAATGGTCGACTAACCACCATAAAGAATCACATACAAGTCATGTTCAAACCCAGCAGCAAAATGCCCCTAATAAAACAAGAGTAAATACCAATAGAGAGCTAGAGAGAGCATGGTAGACCGAGGGGAGAGAGGGTGAATGAGAAAACGATAGAGATTCAGTGACAGTCGTTTAGAGTGATAGGACTCCTCTAGCGGAAATGGGGAAGCTTACAACCTCCTTCCGAAGCAGCGGACTGTTCACACACACTACTGTTTTCAATTTTAATGGCAGGCGCTATTTCCACCCTGAGCAGGCAGACAGAGAGCGCGGCTCAGAGATTTAGAGATGATATGGCCAGTCAGTCAGTCAAAGTTGAATGGAGAGGTCAACTCCAGGCCTAAAGGTCAAAGGTCAGGCCAGGCTCTGCATGCTGGGGAGCTCTGACAGTCTCTGCATGCCATCTCATCCCATTACGTGACAGCAGGGTGAAGTGGTGTGTGTACTGACTCTGCTGTACAATTAGTTGCATGGTGTTACAGCCGTGGTACCACTGCTTTTAAAAAAGACTTCAGAACGTAGAGACAAGGCCATTCCACCTGTGCCATTCAACCGTTGTGTTAAAGTACGGCAAGAGAGAAAACAAGTGACCAAAACTGAAGACTATTTGTGATACATTTTTACCCTACCGGTCAAACACAGAACACAGTGACTCATCTTAGACAGCTGAGAGAATGATTCAAACAGGCAAAAGAACAGAATAAGGGCAAAAAAGACTTTCAAATATGTATGATTACTGTCTAATGATTCTGGCAGAAGGCTTTATGACTAAGTACCCATTCCGAAATCTTACAGTGGAAATTCAATGTACTATTGCCCTCTAGTGTTAGAGAGGAGATGGGACAGACTGACGGGGAACTGCCCCTCAGACAGAGGAGACGAAGGTTAGTGAATAGGTGCAGCTGTGGTGTAGAGAGGAAACAGACAGAATACATCAGAATGTATTTCTGCATGCTTAGAGGTGTATTTCAGTAGCAATGGTAGTGATGTGCAACGTTCTATATTCATGTTGTAGGATATAGGATTTGACCCTTATCCAAGTGTGTATCCAATACACAAGTGTGGAGGTGAGGAATTATTGTTATATTGATCAGACAGTTTTGTGTGTCTGTCTACTCTCCAATGCGTGTTTGGAATCTCTGGCAATCTGACAGAATTGTGGAGCAACAGGTTTCTATCAAATGAAGTGGTACTGAGTTGACGTACCGAGGTTGGTGGCGATAGGCTGATGTTTCCAATGGAGGCCTTGAGTTGGTCGATGGTGGCTCGGCTTTGTTGTGTCCTGTTGTTGGGCGCCACCGGCTTGATTTCCACGCGGAACTTCCTGGGTTCATCCTCATCCTCCGAGTCACTCGACGAATAGAACGAGTTCTCTTTGGCATGTGGAAAACGAATGAAGGAAGCGGAACGGATCATAACACCACGCCAGATTAGCGGCTATACAGTGTGGCAATACGGTACCGCAGTACAGTGCGGCAATACGGTACCGCAGTACAGTGCGGCAATACGGTACCGCAGTACAGTGCGGCAATACGGTACCGCAGTACAGTGCGGCAATACGGTACCGCAGTACAGTGTGGCAATACGGTACCGCAGTACAGTGCGGCAATACGGTACCGCAGTACAGTGCGGCAATACGGTACCGCAGTACAGTGTGGCAATACGGTACCGCAGTACAGTGCGGCAATACGGTACCGCAGTACAGTGCGGCAATACGGTACCGCAGTACAGTGCGGCAATACGGTACCGCAGTACAGTGTGGCAATACGGTACCGCAGTACAGTGCGGCAATACGGTACCGCAGTACAGTGTGGCAATACGGTACCGCAGTACAGTGCGGCAATACGGTACCGCAGTACAGTGTGGCAATACGGTACCGCAGTACAGTGCGGCAATACGGTACCGCAGTACAGTGCGGCAATACGGTACCGCAGTACAGTGCGGCAATACGGTACCGCAGTACAGTGTGGCAATACGGTACCGCAGTACAGTGTGGCAATACGGTACCGCTATACAGTGTGGCAATACGGTACCGCTATACAGTGTGGCAATACGGTACCGCTATACAGTGTGGCAATACGGTACCGCAGTACAGTGTGGCAATACGGTACCGCTGTACAGTGTGGCAATACGGTACCGCTATACAGTGTGGCAATACGGTAACGCTGTACAGTGTGGCAATACGGTACCGCTATACAGTGTGGCAATACGGTACCGCTATACAGTGTGGCAATACGGTACCGCTGTACAGTGTGGCAATACGGTACCGCTGT